>NC_071977.1:5276123-5290210 GCF_026283585.1 Hylaeus volcanicus
GACTAGATCTGAGCATTTTTCAAATGACGTTATTTGAAATAATATTTGAGATACTATTAACATATAATGATTTAAATATTATAATATCAGGGGAACCGAAAAGTAATGTCATTTCTTTTACATTGAATTCAAACACATCCTTAATTTTCTATTTTTAATGAATTACGTAATCACCCTCGTTGTCAACAACTTTTTGCTACCTAGTGCGCAAATTTTCAATGCCAGAATGATAAATAAGTATCGAGATTCGCAGAAACGACGTTACTTTCCAGTCTAGCTAATATATTACTTCGAGTAACAAGTGATTTTATTTTATAATTATTTTAAATAATTGTGAAATTGTTCTTCCGAATGATACGAGGTGAACTGACAAGTACATGACGATTTTGAATTTTAAAACAACGAATTTCACGTTTATCGTTCAGACGTGCGAAAAAATAGACGGTCTATGTTAAATAATTATCCGATTATGTAAGATAACATTGAATCGTCTCGATTGTTCGAAGAAAGAATTTTGTTTGAAGCAAATTGCTGTAAAGATTTCTTAAAATAAACTTTTTTTTATCGCTTATTACTATTAAGAATATGCATTCATAATCTTGCATTCAATGTGAAATTATTTAACCGAAGTAATTCGTTATTTGAAATAGTTATTTAAACGAATACAGTTATTCAAATAATAGCTATCCAAATGAATTGATATTATATTCATTTTCAAACAACTATATCGAAAATAGCAGTCCACAATAAATTATCTCAAATTGTTGTATCTTACATTCATTATGATTAACCCTTTGCACTCGAGGCCTTTTTTCTAGTATTTACCAGCGACTCGAGATGCTTTCTCAGCATTCTATTGCCACGAATGCTGACCTATCGAGATTTGAGAATCGGGTCACCTTTACATCACCGACAATCATTTTATCGACACCTCGAGTTCCAAAGAAATGAAACTTAAAGGAACATTATTGCTGGTAGATTTGTTGCGTGAAACCTAATGGCGACTGAGAGTCACCTCTCGATAGCAAAGGGTTGAAATTTGTCCAGTTCTGACATAGCGCAGTTTGTAACTAACTTTGGCTTCTGCTTCGAGGGAAGCTTGCATGGAATCGAGAGCGCGTTGGTGATTCTTTCTGGTGTTTTCGAATTCCTCCTCCTTCTCTTGGATGCGGCGGTCGATTTCCTGTCGAACTTGGCTAAGTTCGAGCTGGCTACGCAGGACCTTGTTCTCTTCTTGTTCCAGAGCGGCCTCGGCTTCCTCCAGGGCGGCTTGAAGTTCATCCTTCTCAGCCTCCAGGCGCTTCCTGGCCTTCTCGATCTCGTGAATGTTGCGTCCACCTTCGCCAATTTGATCCAACAGGTCTTTCACCTCGTCGGCGAGGTTCTTGTTCTCGCGACGTACTGCTTCCAATTGTTCTTGACCTTCTTCGTATGCACCTAATTCGAACATAGGAAAACGTGTTGACTGACGCTGTGCAATCCTTATCGTCGACGATTCGTTAATTTATTACGTTTATACTTTCTTATCCGCACGTAACAAGTGAAATATGATTTTCATGATTGGGTATGTACAGTTATAATCAATGATATTCTACATATTCTTGGAAATCTCTAGAATATAGTTCAAACGACAATTACTAGTTCATATATGTAATTTGCGAAATTAACAAGAAAATACGAAAAATTGGTAGAAATATAGAAGCACAATATATATATATATATTCGCACGGTTTTAGAGATTGCCGAGAATATGTAGAATATCATTGATTATAAAAAAAAGCAGCTAATAAACTACAATTTCACGCAAAAATTTTTTGGAAAATTGACGAATGTACGAATACATTCTACACCTACTGTATGCGATTGAATGTCATTCGAAGAAGTATTCGCAAAATTATTTAAATACTGTTCCCTTTATATTACCTACAATATCAAACTTTCGTTTTTCTCCCCAGAGAACCCCAGAGAATGTATATTTTTGCTCGAGAAATGACAGCAGTTTTTCGAAGAATGATAAATATCTCACCTCTGAGCCTGAACAGTTCCGTGCTGTAGTTGCGGCATTCCTTCTGGCTGGCATCGAGTTCGGCGGCAAGATCGTCGACCTTGAGCTTCCATTCGCCAATGATCTTGTCGAAGGCTTTCTGTTTCTTCTCGGCAGCGTTGGCAACAGCTGTAGCGCGGTCGACCTCGATCTGCAAGTCCTCGACTTCCGTCGACAATCTCTGTTTCGTTTTCTCGAGAGCGATGACCTTCTGGTTGAGGGACTCGATCGTCTCCTCGGCTTCCGCCAAGCGTGCCTGCAGCTTCCTCTTAGCTTCCTCGAGCTCTTCCGCTCTCGCGACGCCCTCGGACTCGTACTTGGTGCGCCACAATTGCGCTTCCGCGTTCGCCTTGCTCAGCTGCCTCTGGAGATCCGCCTTGCCCTCTGCTTCCTCTTCGACTTGTTCCCGAATGTTGTCCAGATCGTGTTCCAGGTTGCGGAACTTGCCAAGCAGCGTGGCGCGTTCCCTCGACTCTTCGTCGGCCAATCGTTTCGTGTCCTCGAGCTGCGTCGTGAGAGAGATCTTGATCTTGGAGAGCTGGCTGACTTGGGACTCGGCTTCCTCCAGTTGGCGCAACAGGTCGCTGTTCTCGATCGACAGCTTCTTCTTGGCGGCGTCGAAGTCGTTCAGAGTGCGGTTCACTTCCTCGAGTTTGCCTTGGGTCTCGTTCAATTGGTGCTGGAGTTGTTTCACGATCTTCTCTTGGGCAGCCTGCGTTCGATAATTTCGCAAACGTTAGACGGATTCTACGAATCGATTATTTCTCCCTTGGATTTACGTTTAGGATAAGGCTTTTAGGAAGTGTTTCGAAAGATTCAACGAGTTACAGAATACAGGGTGGTCCGCGCAATTGTTTCGAGTCGTAACTCCGTTATTATTGCATTTACGAAAAAATGCCGAAGGTGAAAGATTAATGGTTCGGAGAGCACTACATCCGTAGGGCTTGAAATTTTGTTTAGATGCAGCAGTGAATATGCAATTAACAATTGCATCGTTTCTTTAAATAGAAACGCATATTTTTCTTTTACACGGATCAATTCTTCTGTTATTATTCTGTAATTTATTGAAGAAGATGCCCTAACGCTTCTCCATTACATTCTAAACATCTCTGATAACGTTTCTATTACTGTTTGTACAACTGCGTTTAAATTATCTGCATCACACAACACAAAAGTGTCGTACATATCTTGTTTCTCACTGTTAGGAAAATACATTTTCTTGTATTTAGTGAAATACAGTTACACTTGTTCAAATTCTTGACACGGTACCCTAATCATTTTTTACGTAGAACGAACAGAAGAATCGATATGTAAAAAAAATACGCATTTATATTTAAAGAAATGATACAATTGTTAATTGCATACGCACTGCTGCATCTAAAAAAAATATCAAGTCCTACAGATGTAGTGCTCTTCGAACTATTCATCTTTCTCCTTTGACACTTTTTTGTAAATGCAATAATAACGGAATTATGACTTGAAACAATTGCGTGGACTGCCCTGTATACACGAAAATGATCAAACTAAACGAAAGATCGATAGGTTGAATCTGAACGATTTTAGTTACGATTTTAGAACGATTTGTACTTTATGGAATATGTAAATTATTGCAAATGATTATCCGAAAGTAAATCCAAGTTTCAAATAGGAATGTACACACGAGGAGCAAGCTTTGCAAGCTGGACACGGTTTCCAACGGTGTGGGATATCTACGAAAACATTCACGAGTCTTATGGTGTCTTCCTCGAATTCGTTCCCCGTCTCAGCTGCGATGGCTACCTGCCGAAGCTGTTAGTTGCGTTAGTTTGCTGCATCACGAAGGATTTTTCAACGAACATCTTACCTTCTCGTTGCTCAGGTGGTCGACGCTAGCGCGCATGTCATTCAATTCGCTGAAGTATTGAACCTTATCCTTTTCAACCCTAATTTGTGTGAAAACAAATTGAGAATGGGCGATTAGTAACATGGACAAACGACATTAGAAGGAGTACATTTTGGTTACAACGAAATATACAGCGGGTGTAGAATGTATTCGTACACCGATCAATTTTCCAAAAAAGTTTTGCGTGAAATTGTAGTTTATTAACTTCTCTTTTTATAATCAACGATATTTCACATATTCTCGGAAGTCTCTATGATAGATATAGTCCAAACAACATTTACTAGTTGATAGAATTTGTGAAATTAACAAAAAAATGCGAAAAGTGGATAAAAGTATAGAAGCAATAAGTATTTGTACGATTCTTATGGCGAACCATTTACAGTAGAGTATATAACATAAACGCCATTAGTTTATGGCTCCACGCGAATTAGAAAACATCAAATTTCCAGCAAAGTACTTTTAAAAAAGGCTCTAATAGAGAAATGGAAAAAGATCCCACTTCTTATTAACTTCTAACTAATAATTTAGTTAATTTAATGATTCGAAGAGTTACGATAATTATAAAATCAAAAGGAATTTCTTTTTCTTTAATGAAGTTTTTTAAACATTAAACAGTTGTGCGAATACTTATTGCTTCAATATTTCTATCGATTAATTGTTTCTTTTTTTTTTCTTTTTGTTAATTTCGTACCTTACATAAATAGTTATTTTTTTTTTTTTTTTGGTAATCTATCTATTCTAGAGATTTCCGAGAACATGTATAATGTCATTGTTTAGAAAAAATAAGTTAATAAATTACAATTTTACATAGCTCTTTTGGAAATCGATCGGTGTACGAATACTTTCTATACTCAGTGTATTACTAGACTGTGGATTTCTATGCATTCGTAAGATATTTGAATGTATATAATATAATCTATATACTATGTGCAAGAAATTACAAAATGCACACAGTATGCAATAATATAGAGAAAAATAGCGAAGGTAAGGTATAAATTATTCGCAGAGCAAAATAAATTTCCATTTAGGTTCAATTTTTGCAGGTACGTTTGCAAAGATATTATTTTGAATAAAGATCCACAGTTTATCTATTGTATTAAGTAAACATTGTATCACAGATATCGATAGAAACCTTAAAATTAATTACAGAGAGAAAAGGGGAAATTTCCGTGCTCATATCGAAACCTTGGAAGTTGGGCAACGATACAGTTCGTAAACAAATACCAAATCACTGATTAAGAAAAATCCAGGGATCAAAGTCCCCGATTTCGTGCTATTTCTGGAAGTAGATTAAAAATACAGAACAGGACAAAAAAAAGAAAACAGACATGACGGATAATTCGACAAACACGTTTCGAATATCTAGGGTCGCGACATTCTCGTTGCTTTAATGTACCTTTTCCCTGGCAACCTGATCCGTCGTGGCACGAGAATTATTCAGCTCGGCGTGGATGTCATGTCGGCCCTTTTCGGCCCTATTGAAAACATCGCATTACATTTCTCGGTTCTTTGAAAACGTTTACCGATTCACGTAACGCGTAACTTTTTTTTCTTTCAAGTAAAATTCGTCATTCTCGAACAGAGAAATTGTTTCTTTTTTCGAATCTGATAATCTAACTCGTCCTACTTAAAATCGATTAAACAACGAGTCTTAATCAATCACAACCAACGGTAAATGTTCCTGAAATAGAAACAAGAATTCCTTTCCGTTTGTATAAATTAGAGTTGCGACTATTCGAACAATCGAACATCCGAATGTTTTACCGAAAACTCTGAATATCGATTAGGTCTTTGAAAAGACCAGTTTAATTTAATTATACCCGCGAGTCTATCATTGATATCAAACAAGACGTATTCTTTGAATATTATGATATTTTTGATAATAAAAATATTCTTTTTTTATAGTTATACCGTGAGGCGGGGGAGGTTATAAAACGCGTATCTCCGCACAAAGTAAATTTTTTTTAATTGTTCTCCTTTCATTCTTTGCGTCGAAAACTAACGAATTTAGAAAAGTTATCTGAAATACGTGAATGAGAAAATTGATGAAAAATATTTAATAAAAAAACACCCGGCGTAATTTTAAGCGTAACTTTAAGCTAGAATTACTATAAGTTATCAATTCTATGGAAATATATTAAAAATTGCCAGAGTTATGATGTTTTTAGTAAAAAATATTCTTTTCTACGCATTGCTTCCTTGCTAATTTTTTTCGCTATTTTGAAAATTAGATACAAATTTTTTACCATGATATTCTCATTATAAAAGGTTCAAACTAATATCCTGAATTTTTATGAGTCGTTCGAAACGACACTACCAACGCGGCAATCGTTTAAACGTGACTGGGAGCGGGAACACTCTGTATATACTAACGTATAAAATCCTTTTTAACCGACTACGAAAAGGTTATTGAACATAATTTAATACAAAGGAACTGGAAATTGAATACATTATTGAATATCATTTAATATAAACGAAATTAAAATTATTTCATACTTTTTAGTGCAATTTTAATGTTTTTTCCGAAGTCGGTTATAATTTCTTTTTTTCCAAAAATTATTTTATCGAAGACGCAAAGTGTTTCTAAACGGAACAGTAAATAAAGTATTAAAAAATATTACGCGACGATCGGATCGAAGTGTCACGGGCTCTGTCTTACCTGGCTTTGAGCTTGTTGAGCGTGTCGATTTGTTCTCCCATTTCAGCGACAGCATCGTTGTGTTTCTTGCGCAAGCTGGCAAGGGTGGCTTCATGCTGAATGTTTGCTTCCTCGAGATCCCTGCGAAGCTTGCTAAGTTCAGCCTCCCTCTTCTTGTTGAGTTCAATTTGGGCGGATGTCGCGCCGCCAGCTTCTTCGAGACGCTCACCGAGTTCCTCGAGTTCTCGTGCGAGATCGCTGCGTTGTTTCTCAGCTTTGACGCGAGAACCGCGCTCGGCTTCGATCTTCATAGGAAAACACGGACATTATAGCAACTCTTCCACCGATCAGGAGAACGAAAGGAACGGTTTTTCTATTTTTCGGAAACCTACCTCTTCCTCGAGCTCCTCGATACGAGCTTGCAGCTCCTTGATCTGTTTCTGTAGCTTGCCTACTAGGGATTGTTCGTCTTCGAGTTTAGCGGTCAAGGAGGAAAGTTCCTTGTCCTTGCGTTGGATGGTCTGTTCGAGTTCCTTCTTGTTCCTCTCGAGATCGGCAACGGCTTCTTGTGTGAGTTTCAAGTCACCTTCGACCTTCCTCTTAGCCTTCTCTACGTCAGCTCTACGGAAACAATACCACGCAATTGTTGAATTTACTGTTTTTCATCGTTCTACGGATCTCCATGAACAAAAACAATTACGAAATGTTCGCAACGGTAACTTTTCACTCGAATCTTTCTTTATTAAAATGATAATTAGACTGGTAGATGTTCGTGTATGTAAAATATGCAGAAATGTATCTTTTTAATGCGTCAAATTTCCAAGGCATGACGCATTTTCTTTCAAAGCGAATTCTAATTCTAATCAAATATGTGGTAACATAGTTTAATCATATTAAATCTACATTAGTAAATACTGTAAGTATCATAAACAATAATAATTATTTTCAAGGATTTTGACTACTTTCTTTCACTGAAATATTTGTATTTACTTTTGAATCTACAATTATTCACATCACTGTCAATGTGACTGTGCCTTTAAACTAAAATATGCAAATAATATGCAATATGCATAATAATATGGCGCATATAAAAATATACATTCGCATAAACATTTGCAGTCAAATATAATCCCGGATAATTAACGTTCAACTCTATCGTACCTAATAGTAAATGGTTAAACTAGCTACTGCGAAAAAGATATATACTAACCGTGATTTCTTCTCACGCTCAAGGGAATCTTCGAGTTCGTCAAGAGTATGTTCGAGTTTGATTTTAACTTTGTTCAGGTGATTGACTTTGTCTTCGGCCGCCTGGAGTTCCTCGCCAGTCTTCTGGTTAACCTCGCCTTGGTTCTTCTTCTCCTTGTTCAATTTGTTGATCAGTTCGTCTTGATGGGCGATCTCGTCGTTCAAGTTACGGATTTGATGATCTTTCGTCGCTTTGTCCTGCTCTGATTTCTGGAGATTCAGTTCGAGATCCTCGATGTCCTTTTTCAGACCCGACACCTCCTGTTCGAGTTTCTTCTTGTTTTGGAAGAGGTTGTTCCTTGTGTCTTCTTCTTCTTTGAATCTATCGTTGAGATCCTATCGTACGAAAGAAAATTAGCTAACGATCTTTCGTACACATATAATTTCATTACATACTTTTCATTATGCTGATTCGTCTGACGATAACGGTAAATGATATTTTCTTTGGGTACCTTTCGTTCGATATTTTCGTATGAAAATAGTTCGCGTTCAAAGTGCGAGGCTCTCTTTGGCTGACCGAATTAAGAATATATTATCTTACAGCTGCAATTATATCTAAAGTAAATTATCAGTGATTTTGCACGTTTCTATCCAAAGTATTTTCATTTATAAAGCGTTATACTAATTATATTGCATTCAATTAAAATCCAGCGACTAATATGACAAACACAATTTGTGGAGGTTGTAGCTGTGGAGGAGGACAGGAGGTGCCACCACAAATTAAACTGTCACGTGTGAAATTAATAATTAATACACAGCCAGTTTCACGTAAGGCTATGTTATATTAATTTTATTTTTAACTCCCAAATAACAGACATTTTAAATAATTTATGCTACTATACCAACATCTATGCAAACAACTATTCAGGTTGATGCTTTACGCGCTCTTAAACTATGTTCGTCAAAACAGAAATGTAACCCGTTATTAATTATACAATTATCATATTTTATTATCATTTATTTAAAAAATTAACCTGGCCTTAAGTAGTTGCCAGCGTATATATCGATATCATTCTCGTTTATATACTTTATATACCGTTTAGACTCCTACAAGTATTTTCTTTCTCCAATAGTTTGGTTAAAAGAACAAAAATGTATTTAACAACAAAGGGGATTAACGTTCGCTGGCATCAGTGATATTATAAACTATTTAAAACTCATGTTATTCGTGAGTTAAAAATAAAATTAGTGTAACATACTCTCTTATTCGATAACGAATGTGTATTAACTATTAACAGAGTGCGGATGGAAATACGAGGAAATCTATAATAATGTATAAAGGTACAAAAATATAATGTGCACAAATGTAAAAATATATGAAATGTCGACAATAATATTCGTGTTATACTGTTTAGAAGATAAGACATTTTCACGTCTAAGTTTCAATCCTCTGTATCGGAGAAAATACGAGTTTGCATTAACATCCGCAGTCTAACTATTAATTCTACACGTGGGAAACAATTTCACGTAAAGTCAGTCGACGTTATGGCGAAACCATCAAACGGTCCGTCAAACCATCAATAGTAGCTGGTTCCTAGTGTAATTGCGATGATCGCACTGGTATACTCGTGCCAGAAATGATGTAATTATACCGCTACTACTCGATGTTCGAAAACTATCACATTACAGCCAAGATTTAGTTTAATTCCTGCATCACGGTAGAGACAGTACGGTTTTCCAAGGTTTGGCAATTTACAGCACAATTTATTTACCTCCTATTTAACGTCTCCGAACACAAGTCCAATGAATTCGACTCACAGACGACTACCTGAGAACGTACCTGACAGAATCGTATCACTGATTCATACTCGCGAGAAGATTCACCAGTCGCGTTCGAGTAATCGGATGTACTTTATCTAGCTTACCCAACAGAAATAGGCACAGCGCTTAACTTTCACCGGAAGTAGCCTACTTAGTCCAGATATTAATATCCGGACTGGGAAATATTTCACTACGACGATGTAAATGAAACAAGAAAACGTAAATAAGCGGAATATTTTGGCAAGCTCGTGTCGAGGCGATGCGTGGGTGTTATGTCACGCGGTACAAGAGGATGGCTGATTGGCATGGAAGCATCTTCCATCCAAGGACGTTGAGAACGTCGAGGAACAACCACAGAAAACTATGATACGAATTGGAAAAATAGTAGAGTCGACATTCGGTGTTACTAAATACATATTATTTCTTATAGACTTTATCACCGAGTGGATCTAGAAATATTAGAATACAAAAAAAGATAAATCCTTGGCTAATTGCAGTTGGATGAGTTTACTATTGCGCATCGTTGCGATATCGTGTATTTATATGTATTATTTATTAATAACTCTTTACTAATACAGTGATTCATAGGCCGCTGGTGAAAAGTGGACATTTTTTTTTTCTCCAACTGCATTTCTATTTCTCATTCCTCTTTTTATTCACTGCTATATAAATAATATATAAGAATTATAATATTATGTTCACATGTATAGTATTTGCTATTCCTGCACATATATATATATATTCAGTAGCCAAATACATAATTATTAAAAAACGAATTTTATTTTAATAAACGCTTCAGCTATATTTGTTATTAATAAAAAATAAGTTAATTAATAAAATACGTGTTATTAAAAATTGTAGTCCACATCCTATACTTCATAATTCTTATATATTATTTATATAGCAGTGAGTAAAAATTTCTCCTACGTCCCCTAGACCCAGGCTTATAACGGGTACTCGACTGTATTAAACTACAAATTTGATACATTTGTGATACAAACGAATATAACAGATAGATTCTAAAACAAAATATCGATATTGTTGTATTAATTAATAGAGTATAGTCTACACGCATTATGAATATTTTTATGTTCTTCATACGAGTTCACCGTGAATGCATAAAATCCGCAGTCTACTAATTATTCTATTTTTAACCGACTTCTCTCGTCTACTTCCAGAACTCAGGATTTCGCCAGTGTCGATTAAGTGGAACGCGAACGATAAAAATACACGCATGCAAGGATTCTTTCGCAGTAATGATTTCATCTTAACAAAAGATGAAAGAACGAACCCGACGAAGAACGTACGATCGGCTCAAAGACCCGCGGCGGTGGGTTAAGTAGATGTACTTTAATCGATTCGAAACGAGGAGGATCTCTCGAACGAAGACGAGCGGTCAAGAAGTTTCGCGATGACGCATATAAGTGTACCGACGTATAAATACATCTTACACCTGTTACCTCCTTCGTTTTCTCGACTGTTCCAGCACGTAACCACGCCCACTTTTAATAACCTGGAATCTGGGATCGACGGTAGCTAAATTTGGCCGGCGCAACGTAGGGGAGAGCTGTTCAATGTTCTCTCTCCTCGACAAGCCGTTAAGCCAACTTAAACAATTTCTTTTTTCTGTTATTCTACTTCTTTCCGCCGCTTCTAGTACAGCCCAATTTCCAAACTAACTTCCTGCACTCGCGAATCATCGGTTCAGCTGACTCACGATAAAACTTGAGAATCATTGGCCGAGGCTTTTCACCCAGCAAAAGCTTAGTTCGTTAACACGTTGATCACCGCGTTTATGGCTGACAGGGCTTTTTGCTAAAATTATAAGTCTGGATAGGACTCGCGAACTTTTGCCAGGTTGGAAAAACGAACTATTAATGCTAGATTATACACCGCGAAAAATAATTATAGCACCACCTATATTTTTAAACGTTTTGGACATTTTAGTCGGTATGAAAGAAAATATTAGGGAGACCAGAACGTAATGTCGTTTACGCGAACGACAATACTTGTTTATCATTTATCAGCTCGCTGGGTATCAGGTATCGAAAATTTGTACGGTAAATCGCGAGAGATTGTTGACAACGAGAACGATTACATGATTGATTAAAAATAAAAACATGTCATAAAATTTGTTTCGAATTTAATGTAAAAGAAACGACATTACTTTCTGGTCCCCCTAATAAATTGTAAATGTTCCATAAAAATGGAAAGTAACTTCAAATGTATTTACATAAAATTCATTATTTATCGTATCTTTTCAGCTCATATATTCATCTTTTTTTCATCCATACCCAAATGTCCGAAATATTTAAAAATATCAGTTGCGGTATAATTATTCAAGTTTCACCCCTTTAGAAATTTCCACGAGTGTTAATCCGACAGTTAACGTGTTAACAGGGGCAGACGGTGGAGCAGCGTGTAATTTAGCCGACTATCACCGTGTTCGAATCCCGGCCGTCCAACCCCAATTTTTCAAGGTTTGGCTAAAATATAAATTATCGAAAGTCCCGTGGCTTATTTAACTGTAAGAAAACATATAATATTATAAATGTAAAGAGATATTATATATATATATAACAAATAGCAAAGAAATAGTAAAAAAGAAAATGGTTTCTCTGTAAAGTTTACAAATTTACAAATTACAAAATGGAATATTGAACAACGTAAATTTGGATAGAATTAGGAAATAATTTAACTAGACTGCAAAAATAAATTCTACTATTAATCCTAGATTCCATACTTTTCAATGATATATTGTAGAATGAAAGTTTTAGCCTCTTCGAAATTTCCACGAGCGTTAATCTGGCAAATTCACAGATTGCGTCACGATGGTATACAAAGTTTACAAATTCGCTAATTTCATTAGTCGTTATTCTTGCGATATTTGCCACGCTTTCTTTTCTTTGTTCTCGCGTCTAATCATCGAACAGGTACGACCGTATAATTTCGCTTGATTTGATACATCGCTCGTTTCCAGTAATTCTCGGCTCGTAATTCAGATACGGCAGAAATAGTCGCGATGGTCGTGCGATACGAGCCATTTCCTGTCGGCGCAAAGAGGTCTCGAAAGACGCACGAAGCGATCCTAAATTCAATCTCGAAACGAGCCCGCGACAGTCTAACTGGTGTCAACGGAAAATATGTGCTCGTCGCCGGTTTAAAAGTCACCCGTTAAAAATAGTCTGGAATTCTGGAACGAGTCTCCTTCGCCGCGGAATTCTTTTTCTTTCCGTATTACACCGGGGCCATAAATTCTCGGCGATGTAACCGAACTCCCCATTTTCGAGCGCCACTTTCGTTCAAACTCCGCCGTTGGAATAGCGAGTATCCGTAGTTAGAATATACTTCTGTCAAAAAGTGACAGTTGGGAGAGAGCCGTGAATGTTACATCGGTATTATACATCTTGCTAACTTTCGTACACGCGGTGGTATTCAAAGGATAGTCTTTTTCACAAAAAGTTCGTTCGTTTCAGTCTGTTTTTACATATCTTTCAATATCGTCGTCGATATGCCAAGTTACTCATTGACGACATAATATTTTGTCCAGTGGAGTAAAGTTAGTCAAACTGCAAACATTCCACTTTCTCCGAAATCTTTATCACCGTACTTTCCTAGAAAATTTTCACTTTATCCTTTTGTCCTCTACGGATCAAAATAATTTATTGTATTCTAACACGTTCACGCTTCCGTGTACTATTGGTGGCTCACATTTATTAGGTTGTCCAGAAAGTTCATGCCAATTTTTAAGAAAAAGGCACATTTCAAAGGTTCAAAGGCACATTTGAATTGTAATATTATATTTATTGAATTACATAGGTACCATTTTGTTCCACAACCTTTCTACCTTTTAAGGGGTGTACATATATGTATATGTTATTTGTTTTCAACCATTTCGACACATTCAAACCTGCACCACCTATCAGAAATCGGCATGGACTTTCTGGACAACACAATACATGTCCCATCGGACGGCGTGTACCATTGGTGGCTCACGCTCGCGTGTCCATCAGACGGCGTGTACCACTGCGCCGCCCCATAAGAAGGAAACACAAATAGCAGCGCCGGCGTGAACATGTCAAGCATCGATCGACACGGTCCTGCCATTCGACTATACACAGCGCAGTCAACAACCCTCGTGTTACTATATGCTTTGGTTAATTTCATCTTATCTTGCCTCTGTGTCGCAACGCATACTTATTTTTACTTCGTCGCGTTACTCTTTTACTCAATGCTTCATTTATTTTTGTATACCATCCCGATGCAACAAAAGTGTTCGATACCACGTGAAAATAATAATATATACATACTATCATTGTGTAAAGAAACGATCGTTGATGAGAGAGAAACTTCGTCGTCGACGAAGATTCGTACGACTCGTTTCGAGTTTCAGGGAGGAGAAACAAGAAGACTCGTAGTCGAGCGAAAGAAATCGCTGGAACAGAAGCAACAGCACCGTCGTAATTTTAGAACTAATCCAGGAAATCGACCAATAATTACGGAGATAGAGCCGA
>NC_071977.1:5290220-5311344 GCF_026283585.1 Hylaeus volcanicus
CCAGGAAATCGACCAATAATTACGGAGATAGAGCCGAGTAACTCGTCGCCGAAGAAAAATAGCCGCGCACCGGGCGATGAAGTCAGACATGGGTCTGACTAATGATGCGCCTTCGCTACTTTGTGCCTGCACTTGTTGCGCAACGGCGATGTATCACCTCCTGTCAGGTGCATCATTCCCGGTAACCCGAGCCAGATTCATTTGAATTACGATCGGATACAGGTGGTGCTCGAATTTCAAGCATTCCCAAAAAAACTCGCCTGGGACGTCCGCGTTGGAATCTGATCGCCTCCCAACTTCATCGTTCCGCTCTTTCGAGCTCGGACTCGCGTTACAAATTAATTTTCTAGCATAATTTTCCGGATCAAACATGAAGATGTACATTTCTTGGGGAACTTTTAATTACTGGCCGATAGTATCACTAGAAGATTGTGATTTTATTTTGTTGAAAGAGCACGCGATAATTTTATCCAAAATTCTCATCGCTTTTCTATTTATGTAAAAACGAATCTTTTCGAAATGTTTCACTGGAACGTAGCCGTATAAGATTATCCACAAATGCATGACCTATATCTGTATACCGTAACGAAACTCTTCATTTTACTCGAAAATTGCTATCGATCGTGTAACTCGAGTTGTCCCAGCTGCTCGATAAAGAAATCAATTATTTCTATTCGATCTAGGAACAAGATTTTACCACTTAATCGTGCACGATGCTATGCGAAATTTTTCGGAGATATTTTCGGACAGGTATGCAGGAAGCAATGATAGCCGAAAGCTATTTACGACTCCATATTATAAATAAATTCTCGCACATATTTTTTCCGCTCTGTTATTCTTTTCGACGGTATTTAAAGCTTTCGGTTTCGCCGCCTCGGTGAGACTATTTCGGCTTCTAATATGTTTTTATAACTGCAGCTGTAACACATAAAAGTCCTCGGTTGAATTTCGGATCGTTGAGGAGACATTGATAGCCCCATTCTCTTTTGTTTCGACATACAGTCATTCCTCTCCGAGATATAATTATAGGTTGTTCGATTCTTGGAGGACGCGCCTTCATCATCGAGAGATAGGTTTCGTTATCAACGAACAGTGCCAATTGAACTACTTTCTAGCGTACGTATATACGAACATCGTTCGAGGCGACTCGACGAAACGCTTAAAAATCGAGTCAAACGATATCAAATTGTAATGTAAAAAATTCAGTTTCTGCTTCGAACAAAACTGTTCTTCGAAAAAGTGAGAATTTTTAACTGAGAATTTTTTAACACGAGAACGTTTCCGCTTAAGTTACTTGTACATTTTTCTCCAAAGTCTAAACTTCTCAACGGGATAACTCGCTGAGCCAAGATCTTACCGTTATCGTAAACGTAAAGCTTCGTGTCCAGTATTATCCATTAACGTTAGAACTATCGATAGTCGATACACTCTTCTGTATTTTTGAAATTAAAGGCTGGATAGGCCTAATTTATATTAGGTCTACCGGAAAGTTCTGTCCGTTTTTAGAATAAAACAAAATAATACATTTCTCGTACCTTGAATAAATTTGATCGAATGATACCATTTTTATCATTATTTATGGACATTTTGCCAGCGTGATTGCAATTTGTATATCACTTTTAACGAATATGCGCATACTTGTTGAAACTTGTTGTAACCGGAACGGACAGAACTTTCCGGTAGATTTAATAGCTCCTTGTCGATAATGATTAAGTTATTTTAACACGTTAAGGAGTGTTCACGAGTTTCCTGTGTTTTCTACACGCAGGCTCTAGATGTGCGGTCCTTAATGTGCCAAGAAGGACAAAACGCATGGACCGAGTCGACCAATTCGATAGTTGTAAGGTTAAAGTGGAAACGTTTGAGTGTAAAGGAGCTTAATCGTTCGAGTCTCAAGCAGAGCGATCGCGCTGTTGAGGTTTTATGTCGAGAAAAGCCAGTACTCGTTTAGAGAAAGCGCGGTTGCACTCCGGGATTCTTCGACAGTGTTTTTTTAATACTCTTTAGGACTCAAACGGTTAATACATAAGTAGACTGGGGATCTTTATGCAAAATAAAATCTTCGCGAACGTGCCTAGAAAAATTCAACCTAAATAGGAATTTATTTTACTCTGCAAATATTATGATATGAACTTTACTCTCGATCTTTTTTTATATTCTTGCATATTGTTTGCATTTTGTAGGTTCTTGCATAAATACGTAGGTTCTTGGACGTTCAACATTTCTATAAATGCATAAAGATCCGCAGTCTATATATAAGAAATCTTACCTGAAGTTGTGACTCGAGATCGGCCTTCTGGGCAGCCAATTTCAGGGACTTCTCCATGTATTCCGAGAGGGAACCCTTCTCGCCATCCAGGGTTCGCTGGAGAGCGTTTCTTTCCGCGGTGATTTTCTCATTCTGTATCTCGAGTTCCTTGCGCAGCTTCTCTTCCCTCTCGAAGGCCTCTTGCGCCTTTCTCGCTTTCTCCTCGAGCGCCTGCAATTGCGATTCCACATCACCGTTCGATTTTTGCCCGTTCAACCCGGGCGTCGCATCCTCGATCAACGTGTCACCCATCGTTTCGTATTCAATTTACGGATCTGGTAACGATCGAATCGTCGAACGCTGAAAACGATCGCGGTCGTAGGGAGCAATCGGCCACGGTATCTTAATCGTAAGAGCGGCTCTGTTCGATTCTTCGTTGATCCGAGCGATTGCGGGAGGGATTCGCGGATCTGTTTCGCGCGATCGGTGTGTCGATAACAACGCAGAATAATAATAATGCGTGTCGTGTAAAAACTGGGGCACGGTTCGATAAAAAAAAAAAATATATATATATATATTTCGAAAGGGTCGGCGCGAGGTCGCGGGTCCAACTGGTCTCCGGTTTACCAGAGGCTCAACTTTTCTACCTAAAATCCCTCTTCTCGCGGTCGCGGCGAAGAATTAGCCAACGTCCCCACTCCAGCGATATTCATCGTAGAAAAATATTTATAACCGATCCCGATCCGACGGGGGAGGAACCGTTCGCGTACGAGCAGGAGGGGTTACCATGACAAACCGCGTCGGTGGAAGGGGTTCTCGACGAAATTAGAACTCGTTCCAGGAGGGTCGGAGGGGTCTAAACTCCAGTCTCCTTTTACGATCCAGAGAGTGTAACGTCGATCGATCGTGTAATTCCTAAGGGAACCAGCCGGCGAAAATCGACTTTCTCCCGTAGTTGGGAACGAATACCGATCCGCGGGGCGGCAAAGGTGGGATCGGTTTACTGCGACGCGACGGCGCGGATGAATTCGCGCTGTGGTAACGTCGCTTATAGCGAATGATACTATTTTCGATTGGACGTGATTCGAACTACTTTATTTTCGTTAGCTCGGTGGAAAATTCAGATAATCGCGATGATTAAACGTGTACCGACCTCACGGGCGGGCTGGTCTAATTAGGACCGACGCGACGGTATTACACTCCGTCTAAAACCATATCGAAGAGCACGCGAACGCACGTCACCACTCGGTACTTATGGATAGAGATCGAGAATTTTAGCGATTCTTACTCTCCTTCGGCGTGGGCATTCGGTTTTATCAATTCGAGCGAACGCGTTATTTCGGACTTCCTACTGGAATGTCTTTTTTTTAAATCAAAAGTGTCGCGAAGGGCGCGCAGTTTCTCACGGTTATGTAATATAAGATTACCGTCTCATTTTCGAGTAACCGTACACTGTCGGCCGTAAGTATCGAGACACTTGCTATTATATTATGATTAGGTCTGGGTTAAGACTAATATCGATACGGAAGAAATATTAAGTTCGAATTTGATTATTTTCCACAAATTTGTCACTTTGGATAAGTGATGTGTACCATACAGATCTCGGCCACTTTTGAAATGATATTATTTGAAATGTTATTTGTAATAACACGTTATTTTATATCATAATTAGTTTCACATCAGTGATCACTTTTCTGATACCGTTACTAGAAATATTATGCCAAATAACGCATTATTTCATCACGTAACTATTTGAAATAACAGTTTAAAATAATTGTCAAATTGTTCTTCTAAGTGATACGACGCAACAATAAACGATTTCAAATAGTTATTCTGTATTTTCGTTTCCTTTAAAATTTGCTCTAGGTTTGGTACCTTACAGTGTACGATATTATTGTAGATATTGCAAATGTAGTTACAGTTTCTAAATAGAGTGACCTTCTTCGTAATCTATCCACACATGGTCTCGATACTTGTACCCAGCCATTTCTCTGTTTAAAATCAAACTTCTGTGCGTGTAACACGAGAAATTTAAGAAGCAGTCATATTGATTCCGTAAATGAATCTACGTGCGCGTTGAAGTTGCGGACATATTTAGTCTGTAAACTATTTTCAAGAGTTTTTAGTACGAGGTAATACTGCAACCGTATCGGGGGAATGAAGCTACAACTGAAAGCGATTACGCCAATTTTTTTCTACCGATCCGAATAGCGAAGAAGGATTCTACGAATTGTTTCTTTCCAAAATGGTAGAAAAAGCTGAACGTACGATCGTGGGACTCGAGATTTCCGACGCTAGGTATTCAAAAATAGTTGTCTAAAATAAAATCGAACTAAATATACCGAAAGGGCGATCGTCTCGTTTCTAAGATGTAATTAGATACAATGAATAATCGGTGACACGGAGTCCGCGACGGGGGATCGAGAACTTGGAGCTTTTTAGACGTGTTTACGATCACGCCGCGACGAGAAAGCCATATTTCCATTTTATTTACGTTTAGACGCGTGGAAAAAAAAATCAAACGAAAACATAAAAAGAAGAGAGAGCGAGAGAGAGAGCGAGAGCGAGAGAGAGAGAGAGAGAGAGAGAGAGAGAGAGAGAGAGAGAGAGAGGGGTGAATGTTTGAGTCACGGTGAAAAGATACGCGTTAAATCGCGTCGAAGACCTATTTTTAGGACTCTGGAGGAAGCTGGAATGGAGTGGTCTCGATTATTGTATAATCGGAATTTCGATGGATCAGACATCAGACGTTGCAAATTACGTAAGTAACCACTGCAAACATGGCTCGTCGAGCATACAATTTTTATAATTACGATTTTCTGGAAATTTTCAGAAGCGGAACCGCAAACAGAGACTTCTAGCACAGTTTAACGACTTACTAATTTTACGATTGCAGAAAAGAATACTTTACTATCCGAATATAAATGTTTACAATATATGATTTATATCAACGTAAAATGGAATTAATTATGTTCGCGGTGAAATTGTTTAATCCTCAAAGCGCGAATGACTGTACATCTCGTTTGTTTGTGATTATAAATAGCATCTGTGCCAAACAACTGTAAACGTGTTTAGGTTAGACTACACACGACTGTTAAATAAATACTGTATTTGCAACGCAATGAGTATTCCGTTCTTACGAGACACTCTGTTTAGATGAGTATTCAAGTACGTTGAATTTGTATAAGCTCCATAAAATAGATCATTACGCATACTTTAGAGCGTATTCTCCGTTTCTAGCTCTTCGAAAGATAAAGAGTCTTTGCCTTTGATTCCTCGAGGCTTCGACTATTGGTTCGTACATCGATGCTATTTATAAAACACGAATAAGCGATATATAATCAGTAACGAGATTTGCAATACTGATTCTCAGTCAAGTACGCGCCCATCCGAAATGAGAAGTTGTTTCGTCGAAATTAAAGATTCGTTTCTGAATACTTACTCAATTGCATATTGTCGATTTAGTTTCTTACAAAAAACATTTACTCTTTGATTAAAAAAGGACCAGCGCTATTATTTCCAAAATGCTGATGTTTAGTTCGAGAATTGAATTCTCTCTCTTTTAGTTTCTACTTATTTTCGTATACTTTGGAATATTTATACTCGATTTGCAGTTCGCTTCTTCGAATTTCCGATTATCAAAGATTGGAAAACACGAGACAAACAATTCGAATGAATCATATATTTTTAATAGACTCGACTGACATTTCATACTATTTGTAAAATATCGCGCTCGAGTTAAATTTGCTCGCGATAGTTCCATGGAATCTATTTCAAATACTCCCAGCTGAGAACGGAAACCGTGCGCGCTGATCTTCTGCGATGCGAAAGAAGGTAAAAGGAAAAATGACAAAGATGAGAAAATAAACGCGGTGTCAGAAACGAACGCGTCCGAGAATCGGAACGATCGGGTCTAGATGAACAAAGAAACAAATTCTACGTTGAAATCCAGGACTACCGTTCACCGCTCGTAAATTACCGGGGAATCGAAGTTTCCTGCGTGGTGTATTTTAGCAACTGGTGCCACTGACATTGTCCGAAAGTTCTTGGAAGGTTTACAGTTCCAATATCGGAGAAATGTAATTTTACAGAGGAAGACTAGATTGTATAAATGGTCAGGGAAAGTACTCACACACCCAGTTGTTTTTACAGATAACTGCCTATAAAGAAGTATATGTTTCACTGTTTCATTATACACAGAAGTAATATATTGACTCGGAAACATAATATGAAACAATAATATAAGAAAGATAAAAATTTCCTTGTCAACAAAGTTTCGCCACGCTTACGATCGGCAGAATATATTTGCATAAATATATTGTAAGTGTATATAAATATATACGTCGCATTATATATGTAAATAATTTATAAATTTATATAAATTGAAATTTCTTCGCAGTTATAATTACAAGCTACATTTCACATATTTTGTACGCATACCTTTACCTTCAGATATCGCTGTAAGAAGTTTCAAAATAATCAGAAACGACTCCAGGGATTGAATGAGTACATACGAAATATGGAAAATGTATTTTATAATTCTAACTGCGAAGGAATATAAATTTATCCTGCTAACCGTAAGCGTGCAAATATTATCGTAAACCATCGAAGCATGTACGATATAATGATGCACTATTTCTTTACAGGTAGTTACTTTCAAAATACCGACTGTAAAAATACTTTCTTGACTCGCTATATCGAAGATCGCGACGTAACGTTACTTTCGCGAGACGCAAAATTTGGATAGCGCGTTTTTACATACGACGATCGAGATTTTTCCAATATTAAATCGAAACGTTTGATGTTGATCGAGGATACTCACCGTACATTGTTCTTTTATCGATTAGAAGAGTAGTCGCACCTGTTGAAACCGTTTTCGTGTTGCTTGAAATATTAATGCAATTGAGTATTGAGATTTAATGAAACTGTAAATTAAATAAATTGCAAGAAGGAAATTAGATAAAATAAACTTGTGAATTGCAATTGAAAAGCTTGTAACAAAGTGCTCCGTTTTCAATAGGAGCGTAAATAAAACGTGTCTATATTGATTATTAGGATATTAACACATATCTTGAATGTATCGAATTTCGGGAAATGTAGAAATAAATGCAAAATGTTGAATAAAATTTGTGCACGTGAGTCTACTACACCGACGTGTCTGCCCAGTGCTCGTTATTACTACTTATACTTATGTCTGTCGAAGGTATTACCTATTTCCTGTTCATTTTCATATCATCTTCTAATTAATTACAATTACTAACTCCCTGTTGCGCCAGAATTTACGTAAAAAAAATAAAATTAAACTAACGGAACACGTTTATTTATATTTTCAAGTTAAAAAGACTAATTTATCGTTTTTTTTTTTTTTTATATATTGTACACCGCCTTACAATACATTTTTCAATTTGACTAATTCACAAAGATAACCGCCATGAAATCGAAGCAAGTAAACACTAGTATTAACAATTGTGCTTTGATTAATTTTAATTTAAAAAAAAAAAAATGACCATCTATAGATAAACACATATATGTCTCCTGATAAAAAATAAAAAATTGTATTCAACATTTTTCTATGCACCGTGTGCACGTGTGGTTTCGACGTATGTGTAGTGTTTGTAGATCTCGTGGTTACGTGATCGGTACAGGAAATGATAAGTAGTTTGTTAAAGCACTCACAGCAAGCTCGTCCTCGATACGAGTGACGTTGAGGAGAGGCTTGACTTTCTGCCAGAGCTTCCACCATGGCCAAGTACGCAGTTGCAAGTACTTTCTCAAGTTCCTCTGGACTACCACAAGGGCAAGACGCTGTTCTTGTAGCTTCTTGTAATCCTGTCTGGTCAAGTAACCTCTGATGTACGCCTGCATCCAGGACACGATCTTGCTGAGACGTTCATCACGGAACTCCTCCATCTGACCCAACACTCCGGCACGGAAGAATACCTATTGTTTTTCAAGTTAACAAAACGAGACGAAATTGTCGATTAGCGATTTTGTTTCGTGGATCCTCCTTAAAATACTTTGATTATTTTCGCCGTAAGTTTCGCTTCGAAGCCTCGCAAGTTTATCAATTTCTATTTAACGATAATTTGTAAGCTTTAGCGCGATTATGTTTGAATGTTCGTTATCCAACGATGCGAAATTCTTTAATTTCTAATTTCTAATTTGAAGTTTCTAGTATCCAATTTCTTGTTTCTAATTTTTAACTCTAAAGATGAAACCGGCTTTCTGCTATTCGATTTTAATGAAAATAATCAAAGTAAATATTTGGTACCAAGGACACCATTGTACGGATGATCGTACAAGATGCAAAAATGGACAAGAGCACACGATTAAATAATGTAAAATGTTAAGAAGCAACGTAAAACGTTACCTTGTACGTGCCAGCAGAGAGAAAGAGGGAAAGAAAAAAATACAATTAGCATCAAATCCTTTCTATTAATGTGAGAATATAGGTGATCGTTAAGGAAGATTTTTCATTATTAATGGATGATCTAAAATGAAACTATTCGTAACAGCGTGCTTTGGATGATAACAAAATATGCAGAATTTTGGAGAAGAACACAAGGTACGTTCAATTTAAGCGAAGTGCAACAAAAAGGGTGATCCGTGCTCAAGAAAATCGAATTCAACGATAATTACGCGATATTCTTTCGGCGAAAATTCGAAAGATTCCAGAAATTCTAGAAACTCTAGAAATATTGTATGTAAATTATTCGCAACGTTAAAAAAATATCCATCTCTTCTCCTTTATTTACAATTGTATTCTACTAACTATTCTGTCGAACTACTACTATTTCTGTTGAAATTCAATAAATCGAACGAAAAGTCTACTTGCGATAGATTTGATAAATGTTGAAATGCAAATTTTAATACAAATTCCGAATTGATTTATAATGGTAGAGATAGAGAAAGACGTTCCACAAATATTTCGGATCGTCGAATAGGAGTCTCCGTCGCAAACGGTAGATAGGAAAATCTATAAATCTCCCTTGTAAGTCTATAGGTGCACGCTTATTGGTGCAACTAATTCCGAGCATTGGTCTAAAGGGTTAAAGGATTACCAGTAAAAAGAATAGAAGCGTTATTTCCGTGTTGTGTTATGACGTTTCAAAGGTAGACCAAAGGTGTCGGATACCTTGGTGCGACCCATACGGTATTGGTCTGGTTCCAGATTGATTGCGTCCAGGATCTGTTGGGTCGCCTTTTGTGGGTCGCAAGGTTCTTTGATGGCATTGGCGCACAGAATTTTGTATCTGTGGTGATTCGTTTTATGGTTGGGATCGCACAACAGACAAAGATTTGTTAGGGACACGCAAGGTTAGACACCTACATATTTGTTTAAAACCTAACTCGTTACATCATTAATAACGGAATGGCAGGGTAGTTCGAGATTCTCCTGGTGTTTGATCTCTTCTGAACTATGTTTCCAAAATTTCCAACACAGAATTATCCAAAAAAAATGAAAAAAAAAAATAGAGAAAATATACATGTCGAATTGAAGAAGCTCCTCCTTTTCGAAGTCGGTTAATTAATTGATTCGATGGAGAAATCGATTTAGTTTTGTTTGATCATTTGTTGATAGATAAAATACTTACGATAAGAAAAGGAAATTCTATGTTAGAAATTTAAGCAACGTTTAAAGTAAATTAGGCAGTATCAAATCCATAACTCAGTCCATAGAGTATTGATGTCTTCTTTGGTTAGACACGTTCGCGCGTACACATTTACACGAGGCAACGTTGATTATTCAAACTACGACTCTGCTTGAAGTATCGTTTGTACATACAACGCAGCGATGCCGAGACAAACAGAGCCAAGTACACGATTCGTGGTTTCAACTTTATCATTCAAAGCTTTCCTAGGCCAACATTTGAAATATTTTCAATCGATATTTTTCTATATTATATTTATCATTATTTTTAGTCAAATATTTTTAACGACAAACAGATTATATGCTCTAATATTTACGTATGTATACGTACTATATACAAATACGTCTGTATTATATATTATTTGAAAAAAGACGTCTCTATTCGCCTACAAAGTACAACTAGTCTCGAGAGTGCAAAGGAATTAAAATCGCTCAACACGGCCGATCGTTATCTAAATATTTTCAACCTTGTTCAATCAGATCTATTCGCTTGCAAGCTCGCGTTGAACGTACGAGTCGTAGTTGAATAATCGCGACAATTTACGAAATCGTACGAAACCAGCTGAAAAATGGTAAATAAATTCGACGGGGTCCTCGCGCGCAACGAGGACTTGACGATCGCAAGGAAACACGTGCCTTGGTGTGTCCAAGACGATATTGATCGGGATCTAGACCAGTCGCTTCCAAGATCGCCGCCGCGGCTTTCTTCGGGTCGGCAGCCACTTTATCGACTGCAGCTGGCGCGATAATCTTGTACCTAAAGGTCAGGGGTCACAATGCAAACACAGGTGATTGGATCCATTAGTAAAAGATCACCAAAACGTTTTAGGGGGGGGAATGTTCTGCTCGTTTTTCGCATGATCGATGATCGATAACGGCATCCTCTCTGCTTCAGGTTGTCGTTTCCTTACACGTCTACGTCTCGCATGATCTAACTTTTCATACTTTCTAGGGGGGTCACACAAGGCTTATCGCGTGCAGTTGGTACATACGTATATCACTAATTCATGGATTTCTAATGTATAACTCTGGGGTCCAATTCAGGGGGTGGTATCTAATGTTTGTGGGGGGGCTGGGGTTGTACGGGGCATTCGAGAAGAACAATAAGGGCCACTTATGTTTCGGCAAGTCTATCAAACGGGGAGACGGATACTTCTGAAAGCCCTCGATGAACCTTTAGATTGATCGCAATCGATGGAAATAAACAGGGGAGGTTCACAGTCACAAAAAAGGTCACAAAAGGTCACAAAAAACACTTATATAAATAAAAAGTGTAACGGAAATTAAATTAAGGCGGCGTTGTAAACGACAATTATAAGGAGAAATAAAATTGAATCAAACGAAACGTATTATTTATGTAAAAAGAAAATAATAAATGTACGTGTTGAATCGAGTAACCTCCTCTTTTTCGAAGTCGGTTAAAAATATATAAATACATGTATATAATGTGCATGAAATATATTCGTATATATTTATTCCCAGTAGTCCCAGAATTAGTGTAAGAGTCGGAAATGGATTTCAATTCAGACGATTCTGAAGCACAATTTCTGGTTCTTGCACTAATTTTGGGACACCCTGTATAGACATATGTATGTAATATTCATTACATACGTAAGTGTATATATATATATATATATATATATATATATATATATATAATATGCACAATACATGTAAACGTATATATATATATAATATGCACAATACATGTAAACGTATATATATAATAATATACAGTAACGAACGTACAATTCTCGAGAGATTTCGAGACAGTATCCGAGTAACGACAAGGGTGTAACGATAAAACCTTTTTCCATACAAGACGAACATACTCTACGGTGGATAACAGACGGGGGGGTGGGGGTGGGGGGTAAATACGTAAAAGTCGCAAAATCAAGTTTTTCTTTTTTTGAGGGTGTGCAACTAGCCTTAGTATGACCAATCCTGTAGCTGTCCGGATCAAGACCGATTTCGTCGAAACATCTTTGAGCGGCCTTTTTCGGGTCCGACTCAGCCGTCATCGCGGCCGGCGCTAAGATCATGTAACTGTACGGTCACAATATAAAGAGATCATTTTATAACGTGTCGTCTATAACCATTAATCTCTAATTTTCAACCTATTCTCCTTAATTATAACGTGTCGTCTATAACCATTAATCTCTAATTTTCAACCTATTCTCCTTAATTATCGATCAATTTCTACCTCGTAACTCTCGGTTCATCGTATTTTTGTTTCGTTTGCGAACCGGTACGAAAGAATAATCGAAAACGTTTCGCCAGAGGCGACGATATAACAACGAAGAATTTTAAACGTTTCCAGAGTCGTACATGTTATTTGATATTCAACACATACAGTCACATAAATATTCGTACTTTCTATATCTGTTGAAGAAATTTGTTTATATCAAACGACAGATTTAATATTCTCAAGTAAATGTTTCGTTACAAATATGTACGTAGATGAATAAACTTTAAATTTGTGTTACATTTATAACGGAAAATTTATTCGGAAACATCGAACCTATCGTTCAATTCAGACAAATTCCTTCGATAGACACGAAGAATATGAATATTTGTGGTACAAACTGTACACAAATTTCGAGATATTTTAAGTTCTTCGAGGCTCTAAAGATTAAATCGATAATGCTTAATTAAAGTTATTCTTAATTAATATTAAAACATACTAAACGTTAACTTTTTAAATGCAGTAGCATACTTAATAAGTAGACCGCGGATCTTTATGCAAAATAAAATCTTCGCGAACGTGCCTACAAAAATTGAACCTAAATAAGAATATATATTATTCTGCAAATATTGTAATACGAACTTTAACTTTCGATCTTTTTTATATTCTTGCATATTGCGTGCATTTTGTAGATTCGTGCACACTCAAATTTCTTATAAATGCATCGAGATCCGCAGTCTACGAATAAATTACTGAAAGTGATATATTTACGAATCTTAATCGTTGATTGCTTCAAAAGATTCTGAACCTTATTAGAAACATCTGTGATGTAACTTTCAAGTACGTATATCTCGAAGATGCGACTTTACGGGACGCGGTTGTTTGCTAAGCATTTCAAACTTGTTCGAAACTACCAGAAACATTTTCGAGAATCTATTTTCGGGTAATTACACGAATTACTTCTAGAATGGCTTACGCCAAAAAAAATTTGGATCCTTACCGTAGCTTGAAGTCGGGATACATCATCCTGTTAGGGAATCCTTTACGACAAATACGGATGCCTTCAAGTACACCGTTACAAGTCAGCTGGTGCATGACAAGGTGAGAATCGATGACACCCGGCTGCTTCAATTCGTTGGGGATGATACAACGGACGAAGTGAGGTTGAGTAGCTCTCAGGGTGGTCATCAGGTTGTTCAACTGTTCCTTGTAGGACGACGACACCGTCGAGAAACCACCACCCTTCTTACCACGTCCACCCTTGCCACCACCGCCGCCGCCACCAGCATCACCAGACTGTCCAGGATGATCAGCGAAGATCTCGACCAACAGTTTGTTTGTTGATTTCTTGTACTGATCGACCACAGTGTCGTTCAGCGGGTCCTTGTTCTTTTCCAACCAACCCGTGATGTTGTACGGTACCTGTTGTTCAAACGCTTGCTCAATATTATTGTTACCAACAGCGACGTCTCGTTACTTAATCAATAGTGTGTTGAGGTTGCCACGTTCCCGAGACAGAAATCTGCATAAAATAATATCGTACTCGACTTCTTTTTCTAATGCATATCGCTCTGGTACTAAACGGGCAACTTTCACAAAATCGAAATATGTTATTCTACATTCATTAATTTACTTTCCGTTCATCTCTTGTTTCGATCTGTCTCGTACAAATTGTTTTACAGTCAAAAGTATCGTACAAAGTTCCTTTTTTCCGTCGACTGTCGCAAGCCTCTGATACTTCTATAGCCAATAGTATATAGAATCTAAAATGTTTGGATTTTTCATACTTCAATACGTGTTAAACAAACTCTGTAAACAGAAGTTCTATTCCTTTCGCGATACTTTCAAAATTAATTATCAAAGTTAGACCTTCTTTTCGGACTGGTGTTACCCCTTAAACCCCAGTAAATAGATTTTCTATCAAACGTATCTTTAAAAAGAAAAATTGTTGTTCGAATGTACCTACAATTTTCACGCTTTCCTTCTTGACAACAATTATATTCGACACTTTATCTACCGAAAACATATCAATAAATTATTTATTAATCGTGGTGTTGCATGTTTACTCGCAATGCTTGCTTAATTTGAGGAAACAGAAAAGACTTTTGACATAACTAGTAACTGTACGTAAAAGTTTAATCTCGGTCTAGATTAAGGTACGCTGATATGAAAAGTTCACTTTCAAGTTCTAAACTCTTTCTAAATAGGATTGTGAGTTAAATTTTGAATCGAAAAATCTGAATACATTTACCATTATACTTTAACTTCATTCTACTTTTAATTTAATCAATTTAACGTACGGGACCAGAAAATAATGTCGTTTCTGCGAATGCAAATACTTGTTTATTATTTACTAGCTCACCGTGTACCGATCAATATTTATCGATCAGGTATTGCAAATTCGCACATTGGATGGCAGAAGGTTATCGATAACGAGGACAATTACATAATTGATTAAAAATAAATACATATTATAAATTTATTTGTTTGAATTTAATGTAAAAGAAACGACATTACTTTCTGATCCCTCTAATACATTCGAAATAATGAGAAAATCGTTACGTACGTTTCCGGCATAATGGCCGATAGCAAAGTGGGCTGCTTGCTGGCCTGGTTTCGGTGGTTTGGGTTTCAAGAAGTTAGGACTCTTGCCAAGATGGTTGTTGTTCAACTTCTCCTCGAAGGTCTTGTCAGTGGCTTTCGGGAACATAGATTCTTCCTCAAGGATGGACAAGATACCCATGGGCTGTATTGAGAAACGAGATAGAGTATTAACTCGCGTTCCAGAGCTGAAAAGCTGTCTTTCTAAGAGTAGCGTTTTCCTTTCAATTATGAACTTCTCTACTGCAAAAAGTATATTAACCTTCGAAGTTACCGACTAAATATGTAATTCGCACGCATACAACTTTTAGAGAATCTAAGAGCGTGCGCAATGATTCATGAATACGAAAATTATCGATAGATTTCATTTTTTCAAAGATATAATTAGCGTCAAATCAACAGGAACACAGTAATTTGCTCCGTTACTTTCTACAACGTTAAAAAGTGGAACTCTCGTCGTTATAATAACGAGAATAATCTTTTGCCAAATTCTATGAAATATATATTTTAGACAATTTATAGTAAATTATCCAATTCGATTCGCGGTTAAGCGAACGCTACTCTTAGCAATTGTTATTTTAATATAATTTTCTGAACGACTCGATAATAAGTCGATTTGCTTTCCCGTTTGATCCAAAGGATCATCCCAAGAATGTACATAAATAACATTTCTGAAATGCTCCGTTGAAGCTTTCAGACCGCACGACAGGAATTCGTTGAAAGATCTCCGTCGAGAGCTTAGAAGCTGGTCTTTTCCTTCCTTTCGATTCGATACCATCGATTTTGGTACCGGAGCAAAAATACCAAAATATCGATTAACTTATCCGGTAGATCGATCAACAATTTCCTGTCGTCGATTACTTTCGACAAGAACGTATATTTACGAACACATGCACATATATACATATGCAGGCAAAACACGAGGCAAGCTTGCAAGCACGATGGTTGTTGTAATCCTTGATTAATGATTCGATTACGTGGCGTTTTTACCTTCTATATGGAGCCGATCGTTGCCTGCAAATACATACCGAGATCGTTGATACCTTTCATTTTCTACTCCATCCTCGAAGGGAAATACGTGGCACTTGAAGTCTCGATGCAATTTTCCGAATCAGGATGTCAATAGAAAGCGATCCACTCTCATTGTCCACAGCGCACACAAATAAGGAGGAAAGAGGAAAAAGGAGGAAAGTGACAACATGACAAGTCAACACGACAAGTGCAATTTATACGGTTTTTGGAATCCTTTGAGGTTTTTCTAGGCGTTACTTTCTACTTTGACGAAGAAGAAATTCGTCCAAGGTCAAAATATATGGACGATTTTCCCGACATTTCACCCAGATTGCCATCTCGAAAGGGTGGTCCCTCTAACCCTTTGCTCTCGAGAGGTGGCTCTCGATCACGAATCAACCAGCAATAATGTTCGTTTAGGTTTCGTTTCTTTGGGACTCGATGTGTCGATAAAATGATTGTCGGCGAGGTAAAGGTGGCCCGATATTCGAATCTCAAATTAGTTTGCGATCATGAATCTTCGAAGTAAATCTAAGCTTAGCATTCGTGGCAACAGAATGTTAAGAAAGCATCTCGAGTTGCTGGTAGATACCAGAAAAAAAGGCTTCGAGCGCAAAGGGTTAAGGGATTCGTCTGTTCAACATGTAACGAAACTCCGATTCAAGGTTTCCGAGCGAGGATTTTTAATACAAAGAGACCATTTCTGCTAAATAGCACAGAGAGCCAGATTATGAATTCTTTAAATTTCTAAAAATACGATATAGGCATATATTTCTAAAATATGATATATATATATAAAAAGCTAGAAAGTTTTTATCTCGATTTTTATACCAATCCAATTAAATGTAATATCCGCATTATTTAAAAAAAAAAATTGTAAATATTCACTCGAAAGTCAATAAGAAATACGCGATATCATTATGTTTTCTGCAAAAATTGTTTCTGTTTGAAGATCTCTGTTCCGGTCCTGTATACTAATTCGAATAAATGTAGAATTTGCAAAAAAATAAAAATATTCGTATACTCCCGAACGATATTCGTGTACTACAGGTTCAAACTTTTCGAACATGTAATTTCACTGCAACTTATTCGCGAAGAATTACGATTATTTTATTACGATTACTTTCCAACTATAGTCCGCAAAAATATCACCTACATAAGGCTGCTATTTCGAATAATACCTGGCTTTTGTAGAATATAAAAATATTTAAATATTCCAAAGGCAATGTATATTCGTGTACGTCAGACTGAAATTTTTTGAAACATGTAATAATTACGCTGCAATTAATTCCTACAGAATCACAACTATTTCACATTTACCAAGGTCTCTCTTACGGGTTTCCGTTGCGTCGGTGATAGTGTAGAAGAGTCTCTCTATGATGGGTGAGCTAAGGACGAAAGATTGCGCAAGACAAGCGATATCAACGAAGCAAGCGATCCTGAAAGAAGCTTAATTTAACTAGAGCGATACACGGAAGCAGCTGGTAATTTGTCCATGCCGAGGATGTTCCTCTGGTCGCGAAACATCGTCCGTAATTGTCCCCCTGCTTTCTCTTTCGCAGCGATTCTTTCTTTCGAAGCCGTTGACCGTTCATTCCTGATATTTCATGCCACGGCTTAACAGTACCTTCTCGATCAGATCGATTGTCTGCTGGAGATCCATGCCGAAGTCAATAAACGTCCACTCGATTCCTTCGCGTTTGTATTCCTCTTGTTCGAGGATAAACATGTGGTGATTGAAGAATTGTTGGAGCTTTTCGTTGGTGAAGTTGATGCAGAGTTGTTCAAAACTGTTGAACTGCTCGTGACCAAGGAGGGGAAAAGCAACGGAACAGAAAACAAACAAAAAAGAGGCGATAGGCAGCCGTCATTAATGCTGCTTACGTAACAAATGATGCGCAAATTGTGATTAAGGTTTCGTACGGTTCCCTTTTCACGGGAGAAGGACACTCCACGCTGATGTTTCAGCAGGACGTGAAATTAACACGTTATACTGGGTGTCTCGGAATTAGTATTAGAAACGGAAATGGAGAGTTGCTGAGACGATTCCGAACAAGAATTTCCTTTGCAAAAATGTCGGATGGTGCTTCATTTTTGAATTATTAACGAAGAACCACCGACCGATCGCAGCGACCTGGCGCAACCAGCCAATCCTGGCTCGAGCTTATGTTCTCCGGGCTGAGCGCACGCTACTCGAGCATCGTCGTTGGTTGGTGATTTTTCGTTAATAATTCAAAAATGAAGCACCGTTCGACATTCTTGCAAAGAAAATTTTGGTTCAGAATCGTCCCGGCCACCCCCATTTCCGACTCCTACGCGAGTTTTGGGACACCCTGTATATCCTTAGGGAGTTCTTGTTTCATTGATCTGTTTCGAAGTTGGAACACATCTTCGTGCACATTTTGACCTTGCTGTTTTAAGGAGAAAGACTCCTTGCACGCGTGACTATCGCAGCTACGATCAAAGATTTTTGTTCGACAAAACAATCGACTCGATAAAAGTTTTGTTTGCTGTATAAATTTTTTAAATAAAACAGCGACGCTGGAGCTATCATTCGACAAGGATGAGTTTAATCGGCGTAGCGGGGTTCTCAGATATGCTTTAGACTTGAAATAAAATATTTTGATTTTCTAAATGACCGTGGAAGTATACACACACGGATTTTACGATAAGTTGAAAACACTTCTTGCTACAGACTTTGTACTAAAAATACAAAAATTGGGTTACTCTGTTCGACATGTATTTTTTTTTTTTTTCTTTTTGAAAAATCCGAATATATTTTCACAGTATATATCACGTAGAAAATGTAACTACCTGGTTTTTTTTTTTTTTTTTATACGAGGTCTAACCATATCGAAGATCCTCACTTTTAGGCTCACGATTAGAAAGTCATTTGAAAAAGACTCGTGTAATAATACTAACATCGAATTCTATTTTATAAATATAAATGAAAATAATATTTTAATTAACCGATGTATGGACAATAAATCTCAGAGCAAAAAGATCTTTCGTCGAATCGATTGTTTTCGAAAAACAATTATTGAATATAGGTATAATTTTGCACGCGTCCATGGTGTCTTTCACCCTTTCGTCAAAAAATGATTTATAACCTCTTGAGAGACGAATTTTCAATTTTTTAGTTTATACAATAAAAGCTTTGTATATTTCGTGTTATTTAATGTATAAAAACAATGCAGAGTATATCCAAGTATGTACTGTCTCACTTCAACATTGTATATATTTTAATATCAGAAGGTATTTTAATCGTAAATAACGATAATTTCGATATAAAACTAAGCGTACGCGTGTGTGTCATTCCTCGAGAGGTTAATAACATTAATGATTCAATAATTTTATTAAATTCGAAACAGTTCTAAAAACACACATCGTGCGGGGGGGGGGGGGGTGGTAGACGTTTACAAATCTGAACTAATTAATGTTAATAATAAAAAAAAAGGCCAAAGTTTGTCAAATTAACACACTAACTTTTGTTTGATAAACTTTGGATACAAGTTAAGGGATGAATAATGATCTGTAGAGATCAATATCGATGCACCATTTTATGGAATAACAATAAAATGTGTCGTGGGTTTGTTTTTTAAGGCTGTTATCGGACTGTGAATTTTATGTATTCATGGCGTTAATTGATATGAAAAACATACTAAGAGTATACATAAATTAACGCGAAATAGGTTTCATTATCTAACACAACGATATTAATATTTCATTTTTCATCGATTCGTATATCTTTCGACTATGTTCAGCATACATTTACCGTATTCGGTTGTATCGTAATTTCATAAAATTCACAGTTCAGTTATTATGGTATCAAATATTAGAGCAAACATTTTCGAGCTCGGTTCGAATGCGGAATGTTCAAGTGATAAGTATCTCATACAAGAAATCTTCTACGAGAAATATGCTTTCACAGAATATTTCAACACGTTTTTACATCGTAGCGTGGAAATTGATTTTTTCAATTGTTCCTAGTCAACGAAAATACGAAAACATGAAAAAATATTAGCCTCCTGTTCGCGTTAAATTCGTCGAAACGTTTGAACGGGTTCTCGTTCGAAGGAGATTCGTGGAACCGTGCTCAATGGACCTTGTGTATCGCTAGGAACGATTTTGATGAATCGATTCAGAGGAAGGGGATGCTCGATGGGCACGACGTTGGTGCCGTTACAGGGTTCAGACACAGATAGATGACGGAACACAGGGTAAAGCGATATGAAGATATACGAAGAGCAACAAGGTAGACGTATCGGATACCTTTGTTTCTAGGGACGGTAAAAACAGCGGCACTAAACAGCGTGAAGAGCTACAGCAAGAGTGGAATATAAGCGTCCAGTCGTCGACAAGCGTACACAAACGCCAATAATTTACCACCGCACCACTGACCACCAGTCGAGGAGGTTATCATTCCTTTTGTTTTGGTCAAAAGCTCTCGGCAAACATCGGTAGTGATTTCCATTGGTCAGGCCGTCGATTGGTTCCTTGATTGTCTTTTATTTTTTTTGTTTGTTTGTTCATCTTTGAGTTAATTGTAGGAATACCTTCTCAATCAGTTCGATACACGCGGCCAAATCCATGCCGAAGTCAATGAATTCCCAATCAATCCCCTCCTTCTTGTATTCTTCTTGTTCGAGTACGAACATGTGGTGATTGAAGAATTGTTGCAATTTCTCGTTGGTGAAGTTGATGCAGAGCTGTTCAAAGCCGTTGTACTGTTGCGTTTACAGCACAACGCGCGCAGGGTAGTGCGTGACGCAGCGTCATGAATGAGGTAGGACGATGTGAGGCGTAAGGAGAGAGAGAGAACAGAAAAAAAAAACAAGAGAAGAAAATAACGATCCGTGTGTGAAAGTCGGTTGTTCGACCTATTGGTTCTACGGTTTTGGTTGTTTCGTCATTCCATTGTAACTCTGACTGTACCTGCTACGATTAATCCAGGATTTCAAGTACGAGTTACGTACACGTTTTTTCGTTGACGTGATTCGTTTAAATGAATGTACATTTTGTCCATCGTGTACGAATAGAGGATCAGGACGTGAGCGTGTTTACTTGTATGATTTTCATGTCGGGATCGATGTGAGAGACTAAAATACGTATAATGTGGAAAATATTTGGGGGACCAGAAGGTAATGTCGTTTCTTTTACATTACAAATTTAGGGGTGCGCGGGATTCTCGGAAATATTCGGGATTCCCGTAAAATGTCCGAGATTCCCGAAAATATCCGGGATCCCCGAGAATATTCGGGATTCTCGAGTTGATTCGAGATTGCCGAGAATACACGAGATCCCGCAAAAAATTCGGGATTCCCGAGAATGTACGGGATTCCCGAAAATATCCGGGATTCCCGAAAATATCCGGGATTCCCGAGAATATTCGGGATTCTCGAGTTGATTCGAGATTGCCGAGAATACA
>NC_071977.1:5311354-5321210 GCF_026283585.1 Hylaeus volcanicus
GAGAATATTCGGGATTCTCGAGTTGATTCGAGATTGCCGAGAATACACGAGATCCCGCAAAAAATCCGGGATTCCCGAGAATGTACGGGATGTCGAAAATGTTCGGGATTCCCGACAACGTACGGGATATAGAATAATATCTGGGATTTCCGAAAGTGTTGTTATTCTTGAAAATTTCAGCAATCCGAATGTACGGGATCTCGAAATTCCCGGAATCCCGAACATTTACGGGATCTCGAAATTCTCGGGAATCCCGAATGGTTTCGGGATTCTGAAATTCTCGGGATTTCATTCGCACACCCCTAATTAAATTCAAACAAATAAATGTTTTTATTTTTAATCGATTATATAATTGTCCTCGTTACCAATAACCTTCTGCCATCTAGTGTGCAAATTTTCAATACCTGATCGATGAAAATTGATTGGTACACGGTGAGCTGGTAAATAATAAACAAATATTTGCATTCGCAGAAACGACATTACTTTCTGGTCCCTCTATTACTTGAAAAAGTGTCGGTCAGAATTGAACGTAAGGTACACCGTACTTGAGAATAGACGTGTTACAGGCAATTACGACCGAATTATCAAGACCAAAAACTGTTAAAATATTTGTCCAAGGTATTAAGTGATCCAAAAAGAAGTCGTAAAAAGTATGAACGTTAAATATAACTCGATTACAAGATATTCATATTCCAATCGAAAACATTGCCTGCTAAGCGATTCCTCTAGTGTGTTTATGTTCGTGGAATTAAGGAGAACACGAATGAACGATAGGCAACACCTGACCGACTGGTTACCAATCAAACAAAAAAAAGAAAAAGGAGAGAGATCGACGATCGATTGATATTTCAGGACGTGGACGGAAGAAAGTGAACGATATTGACGCCTAAGCGAGACGAGGGGCGGTTTGCTTCTCACTGAAACGCGAAATCACACGGCTCAGCAAAGGACAATACAAAAAAAAAAAAAATTAATTTACGATTGGTTACAGCCAATCCATGAAAACAGTGGACGATCATTATTGCGTAATATTGTAATAAGCGTTAGATTGTGCGATTGTTAAGGATCCAAGTGGTTCTCTCACAGATCCTTATGCTGCATTCGTGTCGTTTCTTTTTTTTTTTTTCTCGGACGGTGGATCCGTCTTTGGATCCACTTCCATGATCGATTCAATCGTCTTTGTGTACCTTTTCGATCAGTTCAATACACGCGAGGAGATCCATGCCAAAATCTATGAACTCCCACTGAATGCCCTCCTTTGTGTACTCTTCTTGTTCGAGGACGAACATGTGGTGGTTGAAGAACTGTTGAAGCTTCTCATTGGTGAAGTTGATGCAGAGCTGCTCGAAGCTGTTGAACTGTTCGAGCAACAATCAGGCATGCTTTTTCACCAGTGTCTAAACTACGCCTCTTTTCTATTTTGTGTCCGTTCGTTTTTTTTTTTTTTTTGTTCTACAGGTCTAGTCAGTTCTTGCTTTTTAACGACCTTTCAGCTCCTTCAAAGACTACTGTACATTCAATGTTTTGTGGTACCCGCAAGTAGCACGGGATACCGGTCAACGTTTCGACAGGTCAATCGACAATTTTTGAACAATTTTTAAAGATAAAGAATTCAATAAAGAATTCAAAAGTCGTGGCCTCGTCTTCGAAGAAGTTTTAGCGACGATACAATTTGAATTCGATTCCCCGTTCGAAGCTAACTACATATTAACGTCGAAGGAATAACTTTTACGATTAACCGAAGCAGTGAAAACAATTCTACAAATTTTAGTTTTCCATGGTGCGAAACTTTTCGTTGGAAAAGTCTCGATCGTCGATCGACCCGACGAGTTTTTTATCTACAAAATATTACAAACACTTCCCCTTAAGGATTCTCCTCGAGTCCTTAAGAAATCATCTACAATGTGTCCTTGTAGTGTACGTAAATCTTACGACAAGTAGTTGTAAGATGTCGTTATTTGAGAGCTAAGATACAGTGCTACTGGGTGTTCAAATATTTGCATATCCGCTATGGATTCGAGTTTGGTAGTTCTCCGTGTGGAATAGTCTCGTTTAATACATTGTATAATAATAATAAATCGTATGTTAACATTGTACGTTGATTACTAGACTGCGGATCTTTGTGCAAAATAAAATCTTCGCGAACGTGCCTACAAAAATTGAACCTAAATAAGAATTTATTTTATTCTGCAAATATTATAACGCGAACTTTACTTTCAATCCTCTTTATATATTCTTGCATATTGTTTGTTGCGTTTGCGTATTGGATTTTGTAGGTTCTTGCACGCTCAAATTTCCTATAAATGCATGAAAATCCGCAGTCTATCGATCGCTATTATATTTTAACGTTCCTGCAAACATTTGAACACGAACATGGAAGAACGTTCAAACACAGTTGCGTGCAAAGGAAAAATCATAAGTGATTTTAACGCTACTTTGTGCATACGTGTGCTGGCCTCTCTCGTATACGATTGTAACCAACACTTCTAAAAGAACACGGAAAGTCCAACGTGTATTAGTCTACTTTCAAATAACTACTGGTAAACAAATCACCTTCGGAAGATTCGTACGTGGTGTACCGTCCTGTTCCTCAATGGACAGTTGGAAATATACAATACTTTCTAAGGATTAATTACTACGAGTGATCTACTCAGCGTGAAGTCCACTGTTTTTACGTTTCTCGAAATGAGGGTGACGATAAGGGGTGTAATAATTGAGACGGGATAACAATTACGACGACATGTTGCTTACCAGTTCTTCTTTTTTTCTTTTTTTTTTCGTGAAGACGCCATCACCTACGGTACTTTTATTCCTTGAAATCATGCTATGTCGAGGGAGCCAACTATGCAGAATTAACATAAAAACCGAAAATTGGGAGGGGAGCGGGTAGCTGAGACGAACCTGAACAACAAATTCCTTTGCAAAAATGTTGGATGGTGCTTCGTTTTTGAATTATTAACGAATAACAAAGCACCATCCGAGATTTTTGCAAAAGCAATTGTGATTCATCGTCTCGGCTACCCTCCGTTTCCGGTTTTTACATCAATTTCGGGACACCCAGTATAAATACATCAAAGGGGACATCATGCTTTTTGTGTTAGGATTTGTACAGAAAGAATATTCCGAAGGAACATTCAATCGTACGAAATGCGCAAAGACTTCGATGGAAGTCTCTTTTTGGAGCAATACTAAATTATTCGGAATGATGAGTTCTCTAAGGATCGTAGTTACAGTGGGCGTAGAATGTATTCGTACACCGATCGATTTCCAAAAGAACTATGTAAAATTGTAATCTATTAACTTATTTTTTATAAACAGAGTACAACAACAAAAAATAGCTATTTATGTAGGTTACGAAATTAACAAAAAAAAAAAAAAGAAAACAATTAACCGATAGAAATATCGAAGCAATAAGTATTCGCACGACTGTTTAATTTTTAAACCTTCGTTAAAAAAAAAAAAAAGAAATTTACATTAATTTATAAGTATATAACACTTCCTTCGTGGGATTTCCTTTTGATTTTATAATTATTGCAACTCTTCTAAGCATTAAATTAACTAAATTATTAGTTAGAAGTTAATAAGAAGTGGGATCTTCTTCCATTCTTCTATTAGAGCCTTTTCCGAAGTACTTTACCGAAAGTACTTTACCGATGTTTTCTAATTCATACGAAGCAATAAATGTTTGGCGTTAAGAGCATGTATTTCTGTCGTTCTTTTATCGAATTTACTATAGAATAATTCTATCTTAGAGATTTCCGAGAATATGTGAAATATCATTGATTATAAAAAAAGAAATTAAGAAAACTACAATTTCACGCAAAAGTTTTTTGTGAAATTGATCGGTGTACGAATACATTCAACACCCACTTTACGTATCGGTAGAATACGGAGTAAACATCCAGTTACGGCAGAAAGGGTGCTAAAGGGCGAATTCGTAATTCCAGGAACATTCCAAAAAAACATCTCACTACAACACCTTAGATCGAAAGTAAAGGGCTGGAAAACGGGGTGCCAAGATCAATGTAAACATGGAATAGCTATTAAAGAGGAAGTAAACAAATGTAACGTGCCTCGGAGTATCCGAAACACCAACTAAAGATAATCGTGCTCAAACAACACCTAATCGTAACACGATATTATGACGATTCGGTTCAACCGAACGTTCACGGGGCAACGATTGATGAATCCAAACGTTTCTAAACGGAATGGCAATTAAACACTCTGGGATAAATCTCCTAATGAGACCAAATCAAGGTCAAGGGGCTAGTTTCTAATCGATCTCTCAACGAGATCGTACAACACGGTGAAAAAAAAACTAGACGAGGAAAACAATCTTTCACGGGAAGAACCAAAGAAATCGGAATTTCGGGACGGCTCTGTGCGCGAGGCTACCTTCTCGATCAACTCGATACAGGCGAGCAAGTCCATTCCGAAGTCAATGAATTGCCAGACGATACCCTCTTTCTTATATTCCTCTTGCTCGAGGACAAACATGTGGTGGTTGAAGAATTGTTGTAGTTTCTCATTGGTGAAGTTGATGCAGAGTTGCTCGAAACCGTTATACTAAAGGATGAAATTGTAACGTACAGTGTTCAGGAGTGAACGATGACGTGACGATTAATAGAGACTATGGTTTCGTGGATTTCCTCGAAACGAGTGATTCAGACTTTTCTTTACCGTTTGCGAAGAGTAAAAGGGTCTGTGTGCGTCGAGTGTACAGTAATAAATTCGTGTATTCCGTTATCGATAATCGACAATCGGCTGAATCAAATTTTGGCTATTCGTTGTTTCTTTGCTGACGCATTAACAACGAGTAATTGTGGTAAACTATCTCAATCAATTTTTTAATTTGATCGAATTAAAGAGTTATCGGTCGTTGGTGCGATATTTTGTGTCTGAAAATACACTGGAATGAGTTGTTCCTCTGTGTTTATTATTTCGAGCACTTTTTATAGATCACGTAGGCGATTTTTTAACAACGTATACTCGATTTCAGTCTATTCAACATGAATATAAAAAAATATCCCGTTAAACATATTTCAATAATTTTGTGATCTAAAATATTCGTACGAATGCGTATTTGAAATTCGGCACATATATTCGTTGAAAGATAATGCGTGAAACGAATTTTTCTAGCAATTTTTACTTTAATTTGATATGTACAGTGAATCAGAAAAATATTGATACCACCTCAGCCATTGACTTCAGTCTGTTGTATTCTTCTAGGATAAACGTTATCGAATTCTTATTGATCGAAATATTAGGTTGTCCCAAAAGTTTCTTTCGTATTATTAATAATTAATACATACACAATATCGTATGTTTTATGTTACATTACTGAATTGTGTACGATTCATTTCGCTTCGAAAATAATTGAATGCAACTCGCGAAAGAAACTTTTGGGACAACCTAATACATACGGTATCGATTAAGCTTTCGATTAATATCAACGTTTGTTCATACAGATCCAAGTAAACTATAAAGTTTGTACAATTATAATTAAGTTCCGAATTCATGTCAATATGTTTTAGCAAGTAACAGCTTGGCACGAGGAAAATGGAAATTTAAATTAAGCTATGAATAGTTTAAAAGTAGCAAAAGTGTTTGTAGCCGTACGGTGGATATTAAATATCGGTATCTTAATAAAAAAAAAAAAAAAGATATCTTATCTTGCCATGATACTTTCCAAAGAATCTTGTATATTATAAATCAATTTCCTGATATATCTTATTATTCTGGTCGTTATTCGTCGAGAAAGGTTTACACGAATGCAAAGCTTAATTAACAATATGTACCATTTAATGATAAGAACCCTGTAACATTTTATACAAAAAGTATGTCGCGTAAGCTTGCAGTCAGCAGTTGAGAAAGTATAAATATTTCTACGGACCACTTGTCTACTTGACTATTCGAATATACCGACTACTAGATACCTAGATACCAGATACCTTGTCATTTCTTAACGATTCGTAATTACATATAAATATTATATATAAATATAATTATAATACTTGCGCGATTCACAATCGAATAATTCATGATTACGTTACCAACAAAAGTAGAAAAGTAGAAAATCCGATAGAAAGTGCCGACATTAAAAATGACAAGATAATCGACTCTAAAAAAAAATCGCCAACGGATTACGTTCGTGATCTATAATGATACGTGTTTGTATGTTTGAGGAAACTTACGTCGAAGATCTCGAAACCGGCAATATCCAGTACACCGATGAAGTGCTGTCTCTTCTGTTTGGTGTCCAATGTTTCGTTACACTTCTTCACCAGCCATTTGAACAGCCTGTCGAACATGGCCTTCGACATGGCGCCCACAGAGTATGCCACTTGATCCTTGTTACGACCTTGTGTCACGAACTCGTTACCGACCTTGATCCTTGGTTTCAACAAGTTCTTGTAAAGATCGGCACAGTCACAACCGAGCAGCTTGGCGACTCGTTCGCCTTCCTGTTAATCATTATTCACGCGTGTTAAGACAGGAAGACAATTAAGAAATATCAGGTATTCGAAAAAGTTCGTGGGATTCTCAACCATCTGCATGATTTCGTCGCGTCGTTTTGTGATTAGTCGATCGCAGCGTGATGCATTTTTCACATCAAAGTTTTGATAGAGCATTTCGCCCGTAAAAGCCACAAACTTTTTCGCGAGCGGATCAAGTAGTCGCTCGAACTTTAAATGGGTCCTTTCGATTTCTTAACATTTGCAGAACATGGAGGAAAGTAACTGAAGTCAGATCTTCGATACACAGGGTGAAATGTTTGAAGTCCTTGAAAGGGGAGGTTCGGGAGGTGATTTGAAACAACTTTTTCCTTTACAAAAATGTCGGATGGGGCTTTGTTAAGGCGATATTATTAAGAGAAAAGCTTGACCAATCAGAGCGCGAGTAATGACAGTGGAGTGCTCGCAGTAGTATAGGCTACGCGCTAGTCAGCCGCAGTAGTATAGGCTACGCGTTAGGCGGCAGCGCTCTGATTGGTCGGGGTTTTCTGTTAACACTTTATTCACCGGGAGCCTATTTTTAAATAAAAATTGTATCTTCTGGAACAATTTAGAACAAGTCTAGAACACCCTGGAACAACTTTTGGAATTTTAAAATTCTCATGGAATCTCGTTCCTTCGATTGTTAATTCAACATTGACGTAATTTGATTTCTAAATCGAATGAAAAGTACGGAAGTTCATTTTTTCGTTAGGTACTTTCGAACAATAGGAAACTTTACTTTAGAAATTCGAAAATGTTGTGTACACATTTCGATAACTGATCAGCAGACTGCGGATCTTTATGCATTTATAGGAAATTTGAATGTATTAGGTTGTCCCGAAAGTTTCTTTCCGTGAGTTGCATTCGATTATTTTCTGTGCCAGTGTTTATATAAATAGACAATCTAATTTCTTAGACATTGATGCTGTAACAGTAATGAAGCGAAATGAATCATACACGATTCAGTAATGTAACATAAAACATAAAATATCGTCTATATATTAATTATTAACAAAACGAAAGAAACTTTCGGGACAAGCTAATACAAAAACCTACAAAATGCAAACGATATTCAAGAACGTAAGAAAGATTGAAAGTGAAGTTCGTGTTATAATATTTGCAGAATAAAATAAATTTCTATTTAGGTGCAATTTTTGTAGGCACGTTCGGGATGATTTTATTTTGGATAAAAATCCGCAGTCCACTGATCAGAGAACCTTTGGGAGTGAAAATTTAATTTAAATACCTCTGTGCCATCAGCTTCAGCCTGTTCTTCGCGACCTCTTTGCTTGAACTTCATGCCACCCATGTGCATGACAGCAGCAGTGATCTTGTAGATGTCGTCCTTCTCCTCTTGAGTGAAGCCCAGCACGTCGAAGGCTTGCTGTCATCGGAAAAGCGGTCATTAGAAATTGTTCTCCAATCTTTCGTATCAGAAGAAGAGATTAATGTTTCGATTTCACGAATAACTCTACGAAGACTTTTCGAGAAATGAACGTGTCTTCGCTGATTACGAAACTCTCGGTTCGTAACAGTACCGAAAATTTCAAAAACACTTCTGATACGTTGACACATAGTTCGTGACTTGGACATAATGCTGAATTATTCTTAACGGAAGCAAGCAAGCAAGCACGGTACAAATAGCGGCGCAAACTAAGTCTAAAAGTGGGCGTGTTCTTTTTTCGGACAGTGTTTTGCAGAGGAAGACTGTCGCAAAGTAAAGCTAACAAAGATTAAGAAATACTCGATATTACATTTGGCTGAATAAAATATTGCTTCGTCGACAATCCTTCCGATGCATTTCCAAAGTGCCATAAGCGATTCTTTCGAAGCGAAGCTGATCACGATTTGCCAAAGAAGCGTTGAAGAGGAAGCTCGTGTTTAAAAAGCGCGTAAGCAATGCTAGCGGCGTATAACCGCTTCTACTCGAACTCGAATGTCTACAATGAAAAGTAGAAAAGTTGTAAAAAATTGAGGTAACCAAAAACTGTAGATAGAAGATCAAAAAAACTTGAAGAAGACGACGAAGGAGGATGGATGGTCCTTTTGGTTTTAATCGCTTAGTTAACGTAGATGCGAATCGTCTCCTTCGTTGATGCGAAAAGAGGAATTTAAACTCGTTCTTGTATTGCACCGTTTGGACGAGTCTCCCGAAGAGGCCCGATTTCTTCCCATTTTGCCACTACCACCCACTTCGATTTAGCTTGTTCTCGATGTTGAACACGGAAGAGAACTGCTTCTACGTGGAATGATACAGAGGTTCGACCGTGCCATCGAGAATTTCCATCTCGAGGCTGTCTCTCGTTGGGCAAATTAAAGAGAGAATCAGGTTCGTGAGATAGTAATACTAGGAATGGAAGGTAAACTCACTACCAAGGGTGGTGTTTTTACAATATTTCGTAATCTACTTCTCCAGGGTTCCTCTAACCTCTCGACTGACCCATCTTCGTCAAATTTGAATGGTAATTCACGAAGGTAAAAGAAAAGGTAATTTTCGTTAAAGTACATAATAAGACGACTCGACAAATGCGAATCGTTTCGTTTAGAAGATTTTTATGCTCGAAGTAAGTAAAAGGTAAAAGAGCCAGTCGATAGGTTTGATCTACGTGTCTGGTACCTACGTCCAGACTAAAAATTGAAATCGCCAAAACAACTATAGAAAATAGAAAAATGATAATTGGGCGGTCAACTTCTATACATATTTATGTACATGGGAGTTCCAACGGAGAATAGTAACGAGAAATTTCTAAACACACTCTAGTCCAGTTATTGTAAACTAAGCGTATCGTGGACAAATTCTTATAAAATAATTGTACGATATATAAAATTAAAAATAATCTTGGATAGATTCTCATAAAGTTAATGTTTCGTATATATTTTGATTAAGTCGTTACGAATAATGTGTAAAGAAAAAAAATTAATAAAAGACAGTTATTTAGAGCCCCTTTTTTTTTACAAACTTGGCAAATGTGATAAATCAATTTTTTATAGATATCCCACATATTATTGGGTTTAGATAGTAAAGATTTAGTTTAGATTGGCAAAGATAGTAGTTATCAAAAATAAAGATAAGGAAATTTATGCAAAAGAGATATTCAATGTTTTTTTTTCGTAGTCAATTATTTACATATCGTGACGTGAAAATTTGTATAAAAATCGAAGCTTTGAATTTCATTCATATTTTACATAGTTTACAACAATTTGATATTTATTTTAGTAAACGTTTGAGATATTCCAATAATCAGAAAGTAAGTTCAAAAATGATCAAATTGTAATCAATTTCTTTTTGTAGTAATACCTCGAGTAATAATATCATTTTCTTCTCAAATCACTAAATACTTTCAAATACAATACCTCGT
>NC_071977.1:5321220-5337038 GCF_026283585.1 Hylaeus volcanicus
TCATTTTCTTCTCAAATCACTAAATACTTTCAAATACAATACCTCGTATAATGATATAGCAGCATCGATTAGTTTTCGTTACTATTTTCCAATTATCGATGTATACAGGGTGTCCCAGAATTAATGTAAGAGCCGAAAATGAAGGGTGGCTGAGACGATGAACCACAATTTCCTTTGGAAAAAGTGTCAGCTGGTGCTTTGTTTTTGAATTATCAATGAAAAAACGACCAATCAATCACCCGATGACCCGAGCGCCGTGATTGGTCGATGGTTTTTCATTAATAACTCAGAAACGAAGCACCATCCGTCATTTTTCCAAAGGCAATTGCGGTTCATCGTCTCAGCTACCCTCCACTTCCGCTTCTTACACTAATCCTGGAACACCCTGTACGTACACCACTTTGGAATCTACAGAGGACGAGATATATCTCTACATTGGTAACAAAGTACACAGGGAAGGTCGAAAGTGAATTCGAAGATAGTCGGGAAAGAGAAACGTGGGTCCCGGAATCGAATTTTGAAGGACTTACGTCCGTCAGTAAACATTCCTCGCCGTCGTCTACGTTGGGGATTGTGATTTTTCCTTGAGACACGTTGACATAGTCGTATATGTTGTTGGACAAGAAACACATGTCTGCGAAACATTCCGAAGAAAATAGATTACAGTTCAATGGACCATTCTAGGCTAAAGACATTTTCTCATTCATTCGATGCACGCGGTTCCTAAGCTCGTCGAGTAATTACCATATTTACTCGACAACAAAAGTCTCTCGACGATTAATCATCCATCTCGATGTTACCAAAAGTCAGAAGATAGTGTCACGGTTTGATTCAAAGGTAAAGCATGGATTATTCGATCGAAATAACGAATGACTTAATCGTATTCGAGTGGTCGCACCACTCGCGATCGGTGGTCCATTAGTGGCGTCAATTCCTGAGAAGAAAATCTTCGAGTGTGGTGAAACTAGTAGCTGAACTATTAATCGGTTGCTTCCAATTGCAGCGGGTGCGCAATAACGTGCTGGCGCGGTGGAAAAAAAAAAATTGTTAAGTTTCGAGCTGATCGGGGAGCGGGTATCCTGGGGGCTCCATTGTTTTTCCTCGAGTCAAAGTACTCCGAATCAAAGTATTTCTTTTTCTCCCCCCACCTCCCCGCACCCCGATTGCGGCGGCAGGAAGCTTTCGCAGGCGGGGCGCGAGGGGGTGACGAAAACCTCGGCCCAACTTTTCTACTACCTTACGCTCTACGATCTTCTCTCGCCAAAGAAAGAGACACCATTAACACGTCGACTGCCAATACTCGTGAAAATCCATGAAACTTTCCATTTATATCGAGTTGTCTGGAAAGTCCATGTCGATTTTTGGTAGGCGGTACAGGTCTGCATACATCGGAATGGTTGAAAACAAATAACACGTGGACATCCCTTAAAATCGTGGAAAAATTGTGGAACAAAATGGTACATATATAATTCGATAAATATAAATATCGAAATTCAAACGTGTCTTTGAATGTTTCTTAAAAATTGCCACGAACTTTCTGGACAACCCAATAAATAATTGCCAGCCGAAGGCATGATTATTTGTCACTCGCAGCGGAAGTTATCCATCGGGATCAACCCGATGCTTAGCTAAGGCTTTTCGTTAGCGAAAAGCCCTGTCGTCCGCATAGAAGTGGCGTTCAACGTGTTAAGGAAAGCGTTCGCGGCACCGAACAACCGTTGTTCCTTGCCGAAAGTCTACAGATTCGATCCCTTTTTATCAAGGGATCAATAAGGTAGCCGGAAGTTTACCGAGATTTCTAATGCACCCTGGGGTTGGACTTACGTCCGTTTCTTCCATGTCTTCGCCGTCGTTGACTCCAGGAATTCTGGTCTTACCCTGGCTAATGTACCAATAGTCCCCGATCCGGTTGCTCAGTAGAGTTAATTCTGCATTATTTTTGCTCGGTTTAAGCCGCTTGTTTAACGAGCAACTGTATCGTCGTGGCGTGTCGCTTGCAATCGCCTCTCAATCTCGAATTACCCTCCAATTACTAACGATCGGTTTCCTCTGTGTGGATTTAAACTATGGCTGGGTGAATGGTTTGCATTGAGTAATTTACAAAAAAAAAAGAAAAGAAAAGAAAAGAAACCAAGATACGTATAAATTCTAGTTTAAATCCAACGCGATTTTATGTATCGAAAAAAGTATATTTTTTTTAACTAAATGTTCTCCATAAACTTCCTATTTCCAGAATAATTTTTATACAATTTTCGGTACGTTTCCAACAAAAAAAATGAAAGGAGTTTTGTGAGTATATATTTTTTACGGAAATGGACGTTTCATAGCCCTCTAACTAACGCTACAACTATCAACGATTAAAAAAACATTCTCTTTTAAATAAAAAAATATTACACGAAATTAATAATGAAAATGTAATGATGTTAAAAGAAAAAATAAGTTTTTTAAAGATCTTACTCTAAACCGAACCGATATTCGTATTTTTTTTTTTTTAGAAACAGTATCCCAGCCGTAGTTTAGCCCGAGTTCGATCACAATTCTCGTTTTCGAATTTGACGGATAGTATCTCAGAAAACGCGAGCGATTGCAACGCGACGCGCGCGAAAGAGAAAAGAGTGACACGTGGTAGATTATTTGCGACAGGTAGATGCTGAAAGAAGAAGAGCGATAGAGAAGAGAAAGAGAAGAGAACAAGGAACAAGAGTAACAGAGAAGAAAATATAGATCATAGAAATGAAAGCGGAGATGGCGTGTCTTCTGTCGTAGCCATAATTCTTGCTGCTAAAAATTACTGCGTGAGCTGTTAAAGAGAATATGAGTTTGTTACAGTCTGTTTGATAGTGGAGCATCGAAGAGCTGAAATAAGTAAATAGACGGAAAGAGAGATAGAGAAAGTGAGAGAGAATGAATGGCAAAGAGCGAACAATCTAAACACAATATCGCGCATAACAGATGGAAAGCCTGTAGGAAGAAAAAGTAAGGTCTCGCTAAAATCACAGATAACATAAACACAAAGCTCGAGGAGTGTCTTATTCCTCTGAGAACAAAGGAATACCAGTGAGGAATTGAAAAAATCATATAAACAGAGGGCGAGTAACAATTTCGAGGTGGAATTATTCGTAAATACGTAAAAAAAAAAAAAAAAAGAAACGCTTTCACTCGGCATACTCTTATCGTAAAATGAACACAAATATTTCAAACAAAATCTAATACAGACCATACTAAGACGGCGGACAATGTAGAATATAAACAGATAGAAAAATAGGAATATTTAAAAAAAGATTATAATGGTCTCAATTTCTCTAGAATAATTCATTACGATACTATTTGTTTTTTACAAAGCATAGCGAACCGTTGTGGTGTTTTATTATCGAATGATTCAACCTCGAACATTGCGTAGAAAAGTGCTTGACCAGTCAAAGGGAAGCACTTACATCGGTAATCAAAAGTTCCTCGCCATCATCGAGGCCAGGTATAGTCGTCTTGCCTTGCGACACAAAGTAGTAGTCGTGGATGTTGTTGGACAGCAGCAACATCTCTACGGGTCACCAAAAAGGAAACAAAAAAGACATGCGGGCATTAACTACGTGTAAGGTTGCCATGTTTTCTGGTGGCTTTCCTTTGGGAATTTATCTACAAGTCCGGAAGGTGAACTTTCGTTGAAGCGACGATTCTATCTGAATTAATCGCCTGGTGTATCGTTTCGTTGTTAAAGCAACCCTGTCCGGTAGGAATTGTTTCTCGAAACCCTTCCTTCCTAAATTGTCTTTAAACTCGACAACGTCCAAGGAACACGCTTTGAACAGAATTAACACCAGAACTGTCAACTAATATTACTATAAATACTACGATATCTATAGTGATGGCGCCACTCTGTTGGTTTTCTAATCGATACGTTTTTCTTATCGTAATTTACGATTCTTGTCGTTTCGTTGTCCTAGAATCGACCAGTTTTGATATACGCAGTTTCGATATACGTTTCGATATCGTGTAACGTTCCAGCGAGACCAAACGCATTTTAAACTACTACGATATCCTTTAAACTAGACGAGAAAGAAATTTAATTAGAATTAGTCAGTATAAGAACATTCGGTAAATAAACAATTTATATTAGAAACCGAAATGCATAGATCAAATCGACTGGTTTGTAATCTGATCAGTTCTAGCGTTAATTGCAAGTATTTTCGGTTTCACTGTCCTGAAATGAAACTGAGAAAAGGCGACAATTTAGGAACGCAGTCCTAGCGAGGGTTTCGTTCGTAAAATTAAGGACAACAGGCGTACGGTACAGTTTTCTAGAATACCGTTTGGTCACTCAGTCCTTCCTTTTCCACGTGTAGGAGGTTTGAGTATTTGGGAAAGTCCTGTACTTTAAAAGGACCTTTTTAAAATGTACTACTATTCCAGAGAAACACGGAGGTCGCCATTAAAGACTCCAGTATCGTTCAAGAATGAAAGAAAAATTGAGTCGAATAACGTTATTATTATACAGGGTATTCGAGAATTAGTGTTGGAACCGGAAATGGGATGTAATTGGGACAATTCTGAACCACAATTTCCTCTGCAAAAATCTACAAACTTCTCTAAAGATTTTCTCGAAAACGCCAAATTAGTGCGCCTTAATATTAGGTTGTCCCGAAAGTTTCTTTCGCTAGTTGCAACTCAATTACTTTATGTGGTCGTGTTTATATAAATAGACAATCTAATTTCATAGATGTTCATGTTGTAACGGTAACGGAGCAAAATGAATCGTGCACAATTCAGTAATGTAACATAAAACATAAAATATTGTCCGTGTATTACTTATTAATAAAGCGAAAGAAACTTTTGAGACAACCTAATTATTTGCACATTATATTGTACTAATGGACTACTAAAAATGTACAAAGTTTGAAGAAAATCCGTGATCCGAACGTCGTGATTGAGCGCGCGCTGTGATTGGTCGGTGGTTTTTGGTTAATAATTCAAAAACAAACCACCATCCGAGATTTTTCCAAAAGCAATTGTGGTTCATCGTCTCAGCTACCTCCTATATCCGGTGCTTACACTAATTCTGGGACATTCCGTAGAAACGTGACCTTGGTATTCCTCTGGTGCACACTCGGGTCAAACATCGTCTAACGTAAATCTGCAAACAATGAACAACCAATAAACTCAAAGGGATGGGGTGTATACCAGAAGACCTAAAAGGGATGGCAATAAAAGAAGCGAGAAAAAGAGTGTCGACCGTGGGTAGAGCAAGAGGGTTCAAAAGAAAGGCAACAATAGAGAAAAATGTGAGACAGGGAGCGTTGCGTAGCCCTGGCGCAATCTTCGAGTTCTTACGTCGGTCAAGAGACACTCCTCGCCGTCGTCAACATTTGGGATCGTGGTCTTGCCTTGAGAGACGAAGTAGTAATCTTGGATGTTGTTCGAGAGGCAGCACATCTCTACATGGAACGAGGTTCAGAGAATTGAAATGTTTGATAGAACGGATAAAGAAGGGTCCACGCAACGGTCGATACATGAATCTATGAATCGGCCGGTTAAACTATACATATGAGAGATACTTATATGTTGTTCCCGCTGCATCCTGCCACGTTTTCTTTCCCCTATTTTGGATCTTTTTCGGGGAGTGGGAGAGACTGGGGAAACGTTTAAGGATTTCTAAACGATCCTGAGGTCTCGACATGATGCTAATTTAGACAAACTTATCTGCGATTTTCGATTTCATTTGGTTTTTCTTTCAATCGTCGAATCATTTTTTTGTATTCGTTGAATAGTCTAAATTAGCAACGTGTCGGTTAACTTGCTCGTGTAATTGTTATAAGAAAAGAATAGAAACGATTACTCGTTGATCACTTCGTGACGCTCCTCCGCCTAGAGCTATGTTTTTCGATTCAAGAGATTTGTCGCTGCTTAAAGAAATATGTTATATAATGATCATGTTGCCACGTGTCGAGTAAACTATTAATTGTTGTAATTAGAAACTCGATAGGCTTACCCTTCAGGCCCTTCACGGAGCCGGACATCATTTGGTAGAAGATATGGTAAGAACGCTCCAAACTCTGTTGAGAGATGACACGGGCCTTTTCCAGCAGATCTAAGGGTAACAAACACAATTTCTTTATTAACCGATTTCGACAAGGAGGAGGTCACTCATTCGACATGTATATATATATATATTTTTTTTTGTTAGGAAATATCTCGACAGCGGTTTGGATCGTGGCAGCGACATCGGCTGATGTCGTTTGTTTATTGTTTTCTTATGTGTTCCATGCGAAGTTCATTAATATATATATATCATTTATATATATACTTTACATAGTGCTAAACGCGCGTGAACAGTTCTTTTATACCTTAAACACATAACCAACCCGACAATTTAAAAAAAATCCGATCACCGACGGTCGTATTACGTTGAAATTACGGTACAATTATAGTAACTACGTAGATTCAAAAATAAATAATGATGCAATTGCTTCTCGTCGAACCCTGGTCTGACGTAAAAGGAAGTAAAGCCAAATCGAACGTAACTGCGACGAGTGGGTTGCAAAAATAATTGACGCAAGAAAGTCGACTCGAAGCCAACTGCGTTTCAATCTAAGTAAATATTACAATATCACACGTCGCGGGGATATTTATTCGATTTATAAATCTAAAAATTCCGTAGAATCATTTATCGTAAGTACTCGTTGTAATTGAAACGAATACTTACGAATGTTGTGGCAAATGTAAATATGTAAGAATATATAAAGATGCAAACAAATCCATGAAGATATGAAATATAAAAAAATAAAATGTACGTTAGAATACGTAAAAGTCAAAACGTGTAAAAATATATAAGGATGCAAACAAATCCGTGAAAATATGAAATATAAAAAAATAAAATGTACGTTAGAATACGTGAAAGTCAAAATATGCAAGAATATAAAAAAGATTGAAAGTAAAGTTCAGGTTGTAACATTTGCAGAATAAAATAAGTTCCTATTTAGGTTCAATTTTTGTAGCCACGTTCGCGAACATTTTATTCTGCGTAAAGATCCGCGGTCTGCTCGTGTATATAAAGATACGAATTTACATAAATAAACATATATAACTATCGGGTTGTTCGGAAAGTAATTTCGTATCTCGTCGTCAGAATGAACACTTACACTTTTAATCAGCCATGAAATTACTTTCCGAACAGCCCGATATAAATTAAAACGTTTAAAAGAACTCACAGGTCTCGATATCCGCACCAGCCAGTTTTCCAGAGGGGCCAAAGTGAATACGGATGAATTTACCCTATTCGGTAACATAAAAGAATAATGTGGCAATCTCGTTCATGTATCGAGAAAATCGAGTATACTCGTTAATAATTTTATATTCTATAGCAGAGTTGGGCATATTTAGACTAGATTAAAGAATGATTAATCTTACGATTGATTTCATCAAATTAATCGTTTGGAAAAAAAAGTAACTGCAACGCGCAAATATTGACAGGAAATTTTAATCTCTATACTTGATAATTAACCTCCATTTCCAACAAAGAAAATTCAAATATACGAATAAATTCTTTTGTTCTACTTCGTTTACACAAACTATAATATATCGATGTCTGTTAATTTCATTAACGAAATTTCATTAACGTTTAGATTCGGTTTACGTATATTGTTAACTTTAATTATTAACTTTAATTATTAAGTACATTGCTATACTTTAATTATTATAATAATCATTATTGCACAAATGATTGAAATCAGTTTTCTGATTACATTTTACCCAACTCTGTTTCGTAGGTAGTTAAGTATTGCCCTCGATAAATTTCATCGACACCGATGCTAATTTTCTACCGTCGTAGTATTGAGCCTACGGTTAACTTGAAGCGAAGTGTGCAATTAGAACAAACGTGGTGTTATGTAAGAGAGAGAATAGAGAACTTACGAAACGCGAGGAGTTGTCGTTACGGACGGTCTTGGCATTACCGAACGCTTCCAGCACAGGGTTGGTCTGTACAACCTGGTCCTCCAAGGATCCTTTCTTCTCAGCCTTTTCATCAGCTTTCTTGGTCGAGGCACCGACGGTGGCGAAGTACGCGATTACTTTCTTCGTGTTCTCAGTCTTACCGGCACCAGATTCACCGGTAATCAACATGGACTGATTTTCACTGTCTGCAAAGGAAAACGCGGGTATGAAAGTTGGACGATCGATCGACGCCTGATAATGGACGGTCGACGATACTGATAATGGAGTTATGACATTGCACGCTTACTCGGTCCACCCCGTATACGAAATATAAATTATACAGGGTGTTCCGGAATTAGTGTAAGAACCCGAAATAGAGGGGTAGCTGAGACGATTCTGAACTACAATTTTCTTTGCAAAAATGTCGGTGGAGTCTTTATTTTTGAATTATTAACAAAAAAAAACCACCGACCGATCACAGCGCCCGAGTAGCGCGCAATCAGATCATAGGCGTAATGGTCGGTGGTTTTTCATTAATAATTCAAAAACGAAGCACCATCCGACATTTTTCCAAAGGAAATCGTTGATCAGAATCGTCTCGGCTACCCTTCGTTTCCGTTTCTTACACTACTTCTGGGACACCTTGTATGCAATTTTGTCATGTATCATTCGATTCGATACCACAAATATAGCGTTATAGTCACGAATGTAAGCTCAGCGCTCTAATAAAGCGACGAAAGAGTCAGTTAGATAGTTTTGCATTCAATTGAAAAAAAATATCTTCGAGGACAGTCGTTTGACTGATCGCGATAGAAATAGATACAAGTGAAATGTTCGTAGGTTTAGGCCGATCGCACACGGCGTAACCGATTTGAAATTAGTGTTGCAAACTGTTTGCGCTCTTTGTTTTACCTACTCCACTATCTTTACTTTACCTGGATCCACGGTCGCGTGCAACTAAGTTTCCGAGTGGTTTGAAACTGATCGGTTGCGCCCATGTGCGGTCGGCCTTAGTATTAACGAAACGGTACAGCTTTTTGCTTTATATGTCAGTCGGAGAAATTGCAGTAATTGTAGTAATGTACGTACTGGTCAGCATGTTCACGTATGCTCCATCAGAAATGGCGAAAATGTGTGGTGGCACTTCGTTACGCCTCTTGCCTCTGTATAATTTCGCGCACCTTGACGTGTAGACGGGGAATCTTTTGTAAGGATTAATAGCTACGCAGAACAGGCCAGAGTAAGTCTGCAAAGGAGATGAAAAATTGATCAAAATCAAGTTTAATACGACCGCGATTCACCAGATTCGTGGGTGAGAAAAAAACTTTCAATTTCTAGCCTCGATCGGTACTTTTTAGAGCATTTTAAACAAGGTTGCCACTGACGATGATAAGTTCGTCCTTGAGGTTTTTTTTCTCTAAAAGATATCCTCTTTTAAATATCCTCTTTGTCGATATAGACGTAATTTATGCAATTATTGCGTTTTACTTTCCTATACAATTTTCTCTTTGAACTTTATGGACATAGACGTAACGTATGCAATTATCACGATCTATCTTTCTATAAAATGTCCACTGTTACTTTATCAATTTTCCAGTGAAAAAATCCTCCGCTAATCTTTAGTTTACAAGCTACTGTACATTAACGAAAATGTCCTCTTTCTACAATAGAAGTTTTCGTTATTTTTATACCATTAAGCTTTTCGTCAAAAGCAGTTTTAAATTGTATAATTAGTTAAATGGTATACTTAAATTGTACATATTTATAAGACAAAGCTCGAGATTGCTAAATGTTAAAGGAGCCCTTGATTTATTTCTTAAATAAAATCGATCCTAAAAAAATGACCCACAATTTCAATAATACTTAGTACTCGATAATTGCAATGGTACTTGTTAATACTTGTTGATACGTGGCAACCCTGATTACAAATTAAAATATGTATAAAATATGTAACATAGTTTTATTTTCACTAACGCCAAATAAATTTTAAAGGAAGTCCTGTACCACAACTCGATCGAGGCGAGAGTACGAACTGTACTTGACAAACACAGCCAATCGGTGGTGCCTGATCGTTAACGTGTAAATAATACGAGAACATTAAAAATATATACAATATTTACAATATATTTTCCAAATACATATACGTGATACGTAAATTTCTGCTATTGACACGATCAGACAACACCTGATTTCGATTTTAGAATATGTATTGCACATAAATATCATGGAGGGCCACTGGAAGTCCCCAGGCCCCCCTCTAATGAGCACGCAGGGCACCGTGGGGGTTCCCCTAGTGGAAAAAGTCGCGCACCAGTAAACGAGTGGCGTGGGAAATTCAATTCAAATTCCGGGCGTCTCCGAGAAGTCAAGGATATCTTTCCAAGATTTCCCCCGCGAAAAAAAAAATGTGCATAAACACGATTAAAAGAAAATCGGATCATAACGCACGTGGACGTGGACGATTTTCTTTTCGGGAAAGCAACACAGCGTTTGCTCGTTATTTGTCCTTGTAACGAGAGCGATAATCGCAGAGCCAAGCCGATCGAGGAGATCTGTTGTTCTGAGATTTTTGCGATTTCCTCGACAAAAAGAAAAAAAAAGTAAAGTTTGTCTGGTAACGTGGACGTTGAAAGTGAACGTTTGAAAGAAGTATGACAACAAAGGCACGGAACGTCGCTACACGTCTGTGTGTTTTAAACCGACGTTCCTGAAACACCAAAAACGTTCATGCATTCGAAGGAAACAACTCGGAGGTAGTCACCGAGAGGTCCACTTTATTCGTGGTGCGTGGTGACGCGAAGTCTGGAAGGAAACGAGACATCGTGGCGTGTCTAAGAACCTTGGACCGATGTCTCGAAATGACGGCATGCAATTTCGTCGGAAGACGGAGATTGTGTAGAAGGTTCGAGAGAAACGTGGCGGCACGTCTACGTCCATGCTTTTTAACCAACGTTTCTTGATCAAACGGTAATCTCTCCCTTTAGAGGGCGATCAAAACGGAGAAAAGGAATCAAACACGTGGAAATCATGTCGTCACCACAGAGAGAGAGCGTGTCTCTCTTCGGGGGAGATAAAGTCTTACGTAGATGAGTTTGGCGTAGTAACGTTGTTTTAGATTGTGAAGAACCGAAGCGTCGTTGAGGTAGGTCAAATTCGACATGTCCTCGGCTTTCTCATACTTTGGCGGATTCACCTGCTGCAACTGGTCCTTTTTGAAGTCCCTGGTCTATCCCGCGGGGAAAAGAAAGAAAAGTGCTGGTGAGTAACCGGTAAATAAAAACGAACTTACGTAGATTAGTTTGCTGTAGTAGCGCTGCTTCAAATTGTGCAACACGGACGCTTCGTTCAGAAACGTCAGATCCGCCATGTCTTCGGACTTCTCAAACTTTGGCGGATTCACTTGGGACAGCTGATCCTTCCGGAACTGTTTCGACTGCACGGGCATTTCTTTTTAATACCTTTCGAACCCATTCTAGATCGTCACGTAATCAAACAACACTCTGGAACTTGCGCTATTTTATCGATTTACCGAGCGATTTTTACGCTCCAAAGTGTTCCGTTTGATAACTGTTCGAACCAAGTTACCTTCGCGAATAGATCAAGTCGATAAATTAACGCTTTCGCTGCGGACGAAAATCTGGGAGCTGCGATTATGATATTTCTTTTAACGAAAAATTTCTTAGAGATGTTCTGATATGATTTTAGTTTGAAAAACATATAATTTCTAATTATTTTACTTATTTTATATATAATATGATTTTGCCGAACAAAAAGAAATGAAAGCTGAAAGAAAATTTTCCAAAAGTCTAACCGCAACACTAAACACAAAAGAACAGACCAACACGAATGCTTAGATCGTACTCACTGTCTAAATACGACTGAACCGACTAAAAAAACAAAGGACGCACATGTGCGTCATCCGCAGCAAAAGTATTAAGGAAAGGCTTGAATTAATGTACCTAACGATATAGAATTTATAAAATTATAATAAGAGTTTGAATTTAATGTAAAAGTAACGACATTACTTTCCAGTCTACCTAGCATTAATCCAATTCTTGACGACATGATACTCGATTTCCTGTTACACTGTAATTCGTTATGTTTATTCAGCTGTCTATCTTTTACGGTATCAACCGATAATAACTAGGCTAGGTATAACTAGGCTGCGGATATTTATGCATTTAGAGCACGTGAAAATATGGTAAAGTGTACGAAGATGTGCATAAATGGAAAAATGTGTAAAATATCAACGATAAAATATACGCTTTACTGTTTAAAAGATAAGACATACTTCCATTTAAATCCCGATACTTTATCCGAATCTGTAAAAATATGAATTCGCATAAACATCCACAGTCTAACGACACTATTAAAGTTAAATATGAAATTGAGTTTGAATTCTTTAAAAATAGTGCAAAATCACAGCTAACTAGTCAACAAATCGTAATACACCAATATAAGCTGTATAACGCGAAAATTCCAATGTTTCTAGGAAGAAGCGTACTTCTTAAATGAAACAAAATAAAAACGACGATATGAAATGTTTCGTTCGAGCACTCTTAAGAAGCATTTGTAAGGATTAACAAAATGTTTATGTATCTTTTCTCAAAGTCTACGTATTTTATTCGTAAAAACGCGAGGGAGTTGATGGATTTTTCTAGAAAAATATATACTCTTTGAAATGAAGCAAAATGAAGATAATCGTACGCAATCTTCGAGAGGCAAACGGTGGAGCAGTGCGTAGCGTAGCTGACTACCAGATTATAGCTAATATAAATTGGCAATGTAAATTATGGATAATGTATACGTATCGAAAACCTCTGCGGCTTAAGATAAGAAATGGAGAAATAAAAAAGATAACAAGGCAAAAGAAAAAAGAGGTCTTGTAAGAAAAGTATCCAAAAAGTGCAATATATGAATATAAAATACCTCATTAAGCGCTATAAAAAAACACACACAAAAATGCAATCCTCCATACGAAAGCTCTTAAGAAGCATTGGAATCTTTACATCAACACAATATATCTATCTTTCGTCAAGAATCGAAAACTCTATAACTGAAAATGTGTGAACAAGTTCACGAACATCCTGATTTTCGTTCGAGACTCGACTCGAATTATCTTTCGAAAAGCGTATCGATTAATAACGTTGTCACGCAGCAATCTATCGAGAAGACATCCATAATCGATACTCGCGTTCCTGGGTTCCGATTCAATCCCTTTCCATACACGGATTCATACATGTCTCCCTCCATTCCGTTTTCAATGCTCTAAAAATATGCTGACCCGTGTTTCGAGAAGTGGCGTTTCAATTTATTATTACCGGTGGCGGCGCCGATGCTAACAATAGCATTTCAGCTACGGTCGCCGGATGACGAGGAAACGGGCAGGGTTTGCTGAACCATTATGTAATCCGGCACGTAAGAACCGCGACATTTTGCGCGGACCCGCGCCCCGAAATTCGCCGTTTTGGGCAACGGCAATGGTCCGTCGAAAAACAGAAAGACGAAACGAAAGAGAGACCATGCAATTCCGTCGTGTCGCTTGGAAATATCGGACATCCGCGAATATTTCTTACCCCGATCAGATATTTTCTGTATTTCATCGATCTAGGCCACGAGATTTCAATCGATCATTGCTGCATCGAGATCAATCTACGTTTATGTTCTCTTAACGATTGATGGAATATTTGAATTACTCTTCCGTAATTCTGAGCAATTTCGTAGAACTCTCTGGGACATTTTAATAATCGATCAAATACTTTTGTAATATTAATTATTAATTTAATTACTCTGTTGTATTTACGAGCAATTTCGCAGAACCTTTCTGAGCCTACTAATGATCGATCGAATACTTTCGAAGTATTAGTTATTAAACGCGATTATTTTGTTGTAGTTATAGGTATTCATGATAATATTATTAAAATATTTTATTCGTTATAATCGCTTAGAGAGTTCTGCTTAATTACTTACAACTACAACAGAATAATTAAACAACACACGTTACGGATTCCTCGAATGTAAGCATAACGAGCTGTCAATTTGTAGATCGAATATTCCATGACGCATGCTCCGTCGACTAATAAATATTTTTAGTCTCGAAGTGCCTCTCTTGATTTATTTTTGTATCGCATCAAAAAGAGAACGCAGCCAATCGAACGACAGAACACATAGAGAGTGACCCCAAAGCTTTGTTACAAACGTAATCAGAATATATCGCAAACTATTCGATCGTTCACTAAATTTTTCAATTTCTTTTTTTCTTTACACTTCGCTCTTGTTACTCTGAATTTTGTTCGGTTATGTACCATATTGATTCTGCTATCGTTAAAATGACAATCACGATTAGATGTACAGCCAATCGAACGACAGAACACATAGAGAGTGACCCCAAAGCTTTGTTACAAACGTAATCAGAATATATCGCGAACTATTCGATCGTTCACTAAATTTTTCAATTTCTTTTTTTCTTTACACTTCGCTCTTGTTACTCCGAATGTTTTTCGGTTATGTACCATATTGATTCTGCTATCGTTAAAATGACAATCACGATCATTTCGAATCCATATTCGTTCTAAATTAAAAAAAAAAAGAAAGTATCATAATTGCTTTTCGCCTACCAGTCATCCTAACGACAACCGAATCGATACATAGCGCATGGTAACCAAAAACGTCGATGAAGTATAGAAAGAAACGCAAGGAAAGTGAAAATTTAGAATGATTCAACGCGACGAAACTTTTGGACCACTCTATACGAGGTGGCAGCAGACGCTAAAAGCAACCGAACAGTTTTTCCTCCTCCGAAAATAGAGTTCGAGCGATTCGAAACGTTGAAGCTTTGGTATTTCTGATTTCTTCTTTTTCTATACATAGGAAGTTGCTGCCGGTCTTTACTATACGATGCTACAACTCGCGTCCACTTTTGGCGATCAAAAATGACAAAGACGTCGTTGTTCCACCTTTTCGTACCAATTCGTGAACTACAGTTTATCATCCGACGTTAAATTAAACTTTCTACAGAAGCATCACAGGCTTCGTTAATAATTCTCGTTAAACTTAATATTAATTACTCTAAATATTTCGTTGCTCCAGAGAGGCAATAAAATTGTAGTTTTAACAAACTGAAATCTCAAACGTCGGGTGTCGAAGCAACTTCCAATATTCTTTTCAAACAACGAATGCAAACAACGAATCGAGTGGAACGCTTACATTCCGAGTTTCCTTGGGAGGACACTCTTTTATTTTTACCGGTTTTCGGGCAATTTTCATCATATTTTTTTTTTTTTCTACAGTTAAAGTATCGCCATATCTTTTACAACTTGATACGTGTATTTCTACAAGATTCTATTAAACTTGTAACTGTTCAATTTATTTTTGTCGAAGTTACGCACAATGTTCCACGTCACGTAAAGAGAGATGGGCGCAGAACGTTAACACGATTACGTCCGCCATGATGGTTCGAACCAATGAAAAATGATTTTGTTTTATTCGTTATGAACGTGGTTCTCGCGTGAAGTATGTAAACAACGAAGTATGTATATTAAAAGAAAATTGGCAAAATGGCAGCACTTTAAACTTGTATCTTCGATTTCTTCGCACAATTTACATTTTTTGCAATACAAATAAAAATATTAATCTTTAAAATAAAACTCTTGCCCTGTTCAAGATATACATACGTATATAGGTATACGTGCAATTCATATATATTCATATATATAAATATCATAAATATTCATGTATATATATATATACAAATTTTTTTGTAATACAAATAAAAATATTAATCTTTAAAATAAAACTCTTACCCTGTTCAAGATATACATACGTATATAGGTATACGTACAATTCATATATATTCATATATATAAATATCATAAATATTCATGTATATATAT
>NC_071977.1:5337138-5343943 GCF_026283585.1 Hylaeus volcanicus
TATATATATATATATATATATATATATATATATATATATACAAATTTTTTTGTAATACAAATAAAAATATTAATCTTTAAAATAAAACTCTTACCCTGTTCAAGATATACATACGTATATAGGTATACGTACAATTCATATATATATTCATATATATAAATATCATAAATATTCATGTATATATATACGTAGAATTTTAATTTGATTTGACATGCGGCTTTTGAGATAGATCGCGTTAACATATTTATTGATTAACCCAACAGGACGGCCCGTTATATGTACGGTTATAACTTTGGCAATTTCGAAATTCTTTAAATACAATCCGATAGAAATATTTTAACGACGACAAGTAACAATAACATAAAAAAAAGAAGAATATTGTTTAAACCCAAAATAAAAGAGTATCCTCTTAACTTCATTGCAACCCAGAAATAAAGCGTCGAGGACGCTTGCGACGAAAAATAAAAAAAAAATGGCGGAAGTAAAAACTGTAGCGGCGCATTTGATAAAAAAGTGAAGAAGAAAGTTACCTCGCCGCCAGGCAATCCGACGGTGACGACATCACCCTTGGTAGCCTTTATTTCACCAAGGAGGTATCCTTCCTTCTCGTCGGGCACCCAGCACGCTTTCTTCGCATCGTACGGTTTCGTCTGATCGATTCTCTTCTGCTCGAGGGAAACGAAGAGGTACGGGGTTGGATCGGGATCCTCCCCGACTTGCGGCGTTGGTTTCGGCATCTTTCCCTCTTTCTCTTCGACTTGCTAATTAATTTGATTTATTGTAGCGATTACTCTTGTTCCCAAGAAGGCCTACGCGCCTTCTACGTCGTCGTTTTCCCACGTGTCGAAGGGGTGGGAAGGATTTCCTTCTTACTTCGTTTACTCGCTCTTCTCTTCTCGTTCCTTGGAGAATTCGGCGGCGGACGGACTACTTCTGGCGGCACGTTCTAAGCGGCCCTGCGTTACAAATAATCACCACCGTTATTTTCGCTCGATTGCACGCGTGCCAGTGGCAGCGCCGCCGCTGCGAGTGCGGTATACACTTTAACACGTTGATCGCCAGACTAATACTCTTGAAAATTTCTACCGTGTTTAAATTTTGTTTACAGACTACTGAAAACTACATAATCAAACATTTATCGTGGCATTTATTTTCGTGTCGTTATCGAAATTCAAGAATTTCATTCAAATTCATTTTCTTTGACGCTTAACTTTTGGAATGAATTTTTTGAGCTCTTCGGTGAAAAGCACTGTCACCCATATATGGGCGACGTAGCGATCAACGTGTTAAGGGGCTACGTACATACGTCTGGGAAGGCGAGAAATTCCGGCTTGTATCAGAATTTTTTCAACATTTTTATCAGTTTAGTTTTTAGACGTTTGGAACCGCACCTAATGTAGTAACGAACCAAGGGTCGATTTTTTTAGAAAATTCCATGAGCTTTTTGAATAGGAAATAGCTCAAGACGAGTTACCTCATTAACTCATTAACTCTCGTTAACAATAAGCTCACGCGATGTAACTCGTATTGAGCACAAGAACAAAATAATTTGACGAGTATACTCGCGCAGACCACCGAAAAAGTTTATTTAGATCTTTCTATGCCGATTCAATAAATTTCTAATACAATTTTCAGAAGTTGTACACGAACAAATTGTTCAAGTAACCCCATCATTTTTAGCTTTCCTAGACGTATGTATCTCGTTATAAACACCGTTACGCCGTCAGATTGTGACCACAGAATCGTATCCAATAATCTTTTAGTACATGACATGATAAGGAATTTTGAAGAGATGAATTTAAAAACCGAAGCAGCATAATCTGTTAATTTTCTTTCTTGTAACTTTTTTTCAAATTTTAGATAAACGAGTTTCTACGTTTAAAATTTCTATGTTTAGCGATTAAAAAAGACACCAATTAATGAAAGTTTATATATAATACTTTTGAAAAATAATCAAAAATAATCAAAAATAATCCAAATTCGATTATAGCATCGTTCCCGATGAAAATAAAAAAACAATCTTACAAACATATTTTGTATACATGATACGAGTTTTTCCTCCAATTGTACTTCTTTTTTAGATAGAATTATCTTGTTTATATAAACTTCAATACCTCTAGAAATATCTCCACGCTATTTAAATGCCTACGCCATTAGCAACATTCTTTATTTGAAAACTTTCTTTTAATTACATATCTTTTATACGCTAAAAGCATAGAAATTTAGATAAATTTAATATCTTTTAAACTTGAATTTTTATTTTGTTAAAATTCAAAGTGGAGCAATTTCTCTTAATTTTGGAATTGTACGTCTTAATAATTTTATTTCGGATTCGATAAATTTCTAAAAACTGTACTACATGATAATTAAATTTATACGAAATGAGTATTGGTCTTGTGTAAATTGTTTTGAGTACGATTTTTTGCTATTTCCACAGTTAAAACTATTTCATTTCTTTACAGAAACAGTGAACGATGATTCGTTTATATCAGATTTAATTAGAATTGGTTATGCAAATTTTTAGAATTATTAAATACGTAAAATATGTTCAGCATTTTGGATGGGCAGATATTCTTACGAGTAGCTACGGGTTTTTTAAATAAAAAACCATAAGTTTCTCTTCGTCTATAGTAATTGTCTCGCTAATATACGTATTTTCCAATGTACAGAGAATTAATTATCGAGTCAAAAGGTCAGTTATTGCGATTCAATTGCTTCGATTGCATCACGATACGGTAGCCATTGTCTAATGGCGAACGTGTTGAACGTTCTCTCAGACTTAATTAGGTTAATATAAAAGTTTTTATTTATCAATACCACCAAGACGTAGACCTCGTGTCCGAACGGTATTCGTTACTCGAATATTTATACCATTTATATTTATACCATTATTTATAATTTCCGTGTATGCCTTTTTGGAAGTTTCTGGCACCTATTCTCATTATTATATAATTTGTAATATTTCTTGTATGAGATTGCTAAACAGATTGTTACGACCTTAAAAATGTGTTCGAATAAGTAAGTCGATATTCGATTTAGTTACATAATTCGATCATTCTCTAAATTTTGAAGCAGTCCTTGATTTTCCAACAATTACGTTCGGATTAAAGTGACTTAATTTTACAACAATAAAACCGTCAACTAGTGAATCGTGTGCACGTTAAAATGCTTCAGATTTCTCAAAATATTGCTTGGAATTAAAAACAATTGCAAACGTTCAAGAATTTGCTGATAAGTTGATTTAATATATAGAATATTTGTTTGGATTTCATTTAATTGAACTACAAATCTTAATCCACGCCAACGCTACCGATTTGCTTTCAAGTTCAAACAGAATCCTGGATAGCTTATCTTATCTTATTAATTCCTATGACTGCGTATTTAAACAAAAAAACATTTCACGTTAACAATTTTAATATTTAAAATTTCAAACATCGAGTTGTCGAAGTATTTTAATATCAAAATTAATGTAACTAAATCGATCGAAAACAAATTAACAACGCAGATACGTTAATGTCTATCCAGAAATTTCTTTGCAACCGTCTCAATGTTAAGTTTACGTCAAGTAAACAACTATCGGAATATTAATCGAAACAGTTAGTTTTCCATATTAAATTTCGTAAGTTTATGCCGAATTTGTAAACGTGTGTGCGTTATGTAATCGTTTCACTATTTATAAGACTATTCCACGTGAAATTGATACAGTGGATATAGAAACTATTCGTACAGCGATCAATTTCCAAAAAAACTATGTGAAATTGTAATTTATTAACTTATTTTTTTATAAACAATGACATTCTACATATTCTTGGAAATCTCTAGAACAGATAGATTACAAAATAATAGGTATTTATGTGAGTTACAAAATTAACAAAAAAAGAACAATTAATAAAATCGATAGAAATGTCGAAGCAATAAGTATTCGCACGACTGTTTGATTTTTAAACCTTCATTAAAAAAAAAAAAAAAGAAAGAAATTTACATTAATTTATAAGTATATAATACTTCCTTCGTGGGATTTCCTTTTGATTTTATACTTACAGTAACTCTTCTAAGCATTAAATTAACTAAATTATTAGTTAGAAGTTAATAAGAAGTGGGATATTTTTCCATTTCTCTATTAGAGCCTTTTTTAAAAGTACTTTACTGATGTTTTCTAATTCATACGAAACAATAAATATTTGGCGTTAAGAGGATGTATTTCTGTCGTTCTTTTATTAAATTTACTATAGAATAATTCTATCTTAGAGATTTCCGAGAATACGTAAAATATCATTGATTATAAAAAGAGAAGTTAAGAGACTACAATTTCGCACAAATTTTGGGGGGAAATTGATCAGCGTACAAATAAATTCTACACCCACTGTAACTAATCGAAATCTGTGTGGTCAGAGCAGAGAAAAAATGGAGATCGCATTAGCATTTGTCCGACAACTAATTTTAGAACAAGAATCGATATATATCCATTTGGTTCCGTCATTTTTTCGAATCGTTCCGAACGAAATTAATAAAGAGCGAAATAATACGAAAGGAAACTCGACAACTATCGCAGTAAAGACCCAAAAAAATGGAATAATTCTAGAAAGTTAAGGTGAAGCTCGTAGGAACGAGGATGAAACAAAAACCGCACGAAATTATGTAACATAAAATGGACAATGAAAATGAATTCAGTCGAAGAGAGAAGTCTAAAAATAACAATGGTAACGGCGAGTTTACATTTCCGCTTTAGGGAAAAAGAGAGAAATCGATGGAACGCTACGTAAATACAGGAAAATTGTTGATTCGCCTGTAAAGCTGCGAATACGACTCCTCGAACAATATCCGAACGGAACAAAACTGTTTAAGAATAACGATAAACGACGAGACCAACGAATCACATCGATGAAACTAGACACCGTATTCCCAACCGGTCCAAAAAAAGCAACGTGCTTCCTGAATTACACGACGGAAACAAAATGGCGCACACTACACTTTGACGTCGTCCGAACTTATTTAAGGATCGCGCGTACGAATGTGTTTAAACACTTGGAGAAAACTATTTGAATTTCGTCCAAGTCGCTTAATACACCGAGGGAAAGAATCAGTGAAGAATAATTCACTGAAGAAATATCGTCCTCGCGATAAGACTAAACACGTCGCAGGAAATTCGAGACCGTTTCCTTCTTTCCAGCGCGAAGAAGAAGAACGAGGACGCCCGTCGCGACTCGAACTCGTCCCTCGAAAATTCATCGAACTTTATACATCTCTAGACGTTGCACTTTTCGAAAATTGAAAAAATATATATATATATATATGTATATATCGTCGGCATCAAGATCCCCTCGTATCTGGAAACACCTCAAAGTCGCACTGATCGTCCGATGTCCATCACCAATGACGTCACCGGTCCTTTAAAACTGACGCTCGAAGAATTCCACTGAGGTTTTATGTTCACGGATGATATCAGGGACGAGGAGGAAGTCGCGAAAGGGCGATCAGAAATCAATAGGAGAGAGAAGAGATGTATTCACTGTTCCGTTCACCAAAGTAAGGGCCACTCACGAAAATCGTCCCTTATTCGATACGATGTCAGTTCCTTAGCGATAGAATAAGGACTGCACCTCGAAACCAACGTTCGGTCACAGTTCGAGGCTCGGGCTCGATGAAAATCACTAGCAAATATCTGAACCGTATCCACAGGAGCTCCGATTTCCTCGACCAAGAGGAGAGATAATTACCGGCGATGAACCGCACTTCTCGTCTTTTACCTAACGAATCCTCCATAGAGAGGGACGGTTTGCAAGACTGGACCGATCACTAGGCGCAGGCTGTGGAGCAACGAGAACTCGGACAAAATCCCCTAGGTTCTTCTCACAACCACCGATATCTTTTTCGTTATACCCCTGATGTTTTCGTTCTTTTCGAACTTTCGACTTATTTCTTTCTTTTTTTTTTGCTTTTTGCTTTTTGCTTTTTGCTTTTTTTTTTTGTTCTCCGGGTACTCTGTAACTCTTCTATCCGTCTTCGTGCTTGTAACGCGCACGAGTTCTCCTTTTTCTCTCTTCTGTTTCCGTTTCGTTCGGCGAGGTGTCTTGGTGCTAATGTTGTCGCGTGATCAAAAGAAAGAAGAAAAGAAAAAAAAAACGAAACCTGACGACCAGGAGAAACACCGATGTGTTGCACTTACGTTAGAGAGCCGTTCTGTCGGGGAAACGAGCGGGGGCTCCCAATATAAGCGCGTGCAACGTGATCCTAGAATGTAACGAGCTCGACGATTGGTCGGCGATCTGGGCCAATACGGGACCGTGTTAGTTCATGGGCCAATCTACCTTTTTAGGTGGAGATGATACCAAAAGTGTGACAAGGGGTGGTCACGGAAAGCTACAACCGCCTTGCTCGGTCGAGTGAGATGAAAATAGACGTACGAGCGAGATAGGAAGGTACCTTCGACGGGCTCGTTTTCTGCCGCATCCGTTTTTCTTCCGCCACCTTCTCCTATTCCTTGAACCCTGTTCTACTCTTACCCGGTTGGTCCTGTCTATTATTCCCGTCGATAGCTTCTTCCTAGAGGAATTACGGGAAAACGGGGACGCCTCGCGTTAGAGCTGACCGATCGAACGGCGGAGACACCGAGCTTTCGATGTACACAGAAATCAACGGTCCACGTGGAAGACGCACGTGGCCGATGATAGCAGCTGCAAGCATCTTCGATGAGCAAACTACTTTGGCTTCTCTGTTGGCTGGGAATCTAGAAAAAAAAAAAGGAACGAAAAGAACGCGAACTTTAATGAATGTTAAGCCCATGCACGTCTCGTACTCCGGCCAC
>NC_071977.1:5343953-5344662 GCF_026283585.1 Hylaeus volcanicus
TGTGTAATTGATTTTTTACACGTACACTACGTACTCGTAACTCGTAAATATCATATGCGGACACTTTCATAATTGGATTAGGTGTCTAGAAAGAGTGTCTAGAAAAATCTAGAAAGTATCTACAGTTATAATAATAATAATAGTAATACTTTATTTACGGGCAATCCGCCCTTGATATCAAGTACAATGTAATAACAATGACAACAAGAGAAACGAACAAAAATGGAGACGATCACGGTATCTTATAATGTAACGTGTTCAAACTAGATTGCGCATCCGCAAAATTGCAACGACCGACCTTTTAAATGCTAAAGGTGAGTCATGAAAAAGATCAACAGACATATTAAGGCTGTTAGCCATCGCACATATTCTTGTAATCTAATGTTTCTTTAGGTTTAATTTCTTTGGAACTCGAAGTGTCAGTAAAATGATTGTCGGTGGTAAAGGTGACCCGATTCTCAAATCTCGATAGCTTAGAATTCATGGGAATAGAATGCTAAGAAAGCATCTCGAGTCGCTAGTAGATACTAGAAATGATTTCTTTGGAACTCGAGGTGTCAATAAAATGATTGTCGGTGGTAAAGGTGACCCGATTCTCAAATCTCGATAGCTTAGAATTCATGGGAATAGAATGCTAAGAAAGCATCTCGAGTCGCTAGTAGATACTAGAAATGATTTCTTTGCAACTCGAGGTGTCAATAAAATGATT
>NC_071977.1:5344672-5349594 GCF_026283585.1 Hylaeus volcanicus
GTGGTAAAGGTGACCCGATTCTCAAATCTCGATAGCTTAGAATTCATAGCAATAGAATGCTAAGAAAGCATCTCGAGTCGCTGGTAGATACTAAAAAAAGGCCTCGAGTGCAAAGGGTTAAAAAATATGGCAAGTGCCTGACTGAATTGTTCTTATACAAGTAAAGAGCGTTTTAAAAAGAATCGATCATAAAATTCCTGAGCAGACCGAAAATTATAACAAAAAGGTCCGAATAAATATAGTAAAAATTAATCATTGTTTTCTGTTGTTTTATTATTGTTTTCCAAACGATCATTAATTTAATAAAGATTTTCCCCAACTCTGATCAGCAGCAATCAAAGATAGGAACGTACGAACAGTCGGGAATACCCGCGTTTGCCTGTCTATTATAAATACACTGCGACACCGAAATCACTCGTGGTCCCTTGTGGCATCCGTGCCCGTCGTAAGAAACACAAGAAGTTTCTAGGGCGAATTCAATCGCGATCGATAAGCGTGGAAACGTCTAGTCGATTCGTTTAGTTGTCTGGCCAAGAAATCATCGACTCGTCGCACCGACGTTTCTTTCTACAGACGTTCTCGATGTGTTTTTATTACGTTTACAAAAGCATAATAAAAAAAAAAATCCATTCATTCGGACCGAGATCGAGTACCTTGCATGCAGTGAGTCATAAAATTATTGGCACGCGCACGAAGGAACGAGGTTGTGAAAGATAAAAGAAATAATACAAAATTGTGTATATATATAATATAAATAATTTTGTATATATATATATATAAAATAAGTATACCATTCGAAAGAGCGTTAAATTTCCCATCCCTCTGATTCCAAACCAAAATTTATTACGTAGAATTATTACAAGTGAAAAATTAGGTCAAACTTTACATTGTGAAAATTTTTAAAAATTTTACGTTTTCTGTATTCATTTCTCGGTTTCAAAGACATAGTTATTTGGCGGGCATTCTTCGGGAAAAACTTCCTCGAAGTCTCGCCTTTTCAATGGTATAGTAACAACAAATTTTACAGTGGTATTTCAGGGAAAAAATGACGTTCGAATGAGACATTTTTGCAAAGGAAATTGTGGTTCAGAATTGTTTCAGCTACCCTTCATTTCCGGTTCTTGCACTAATTCTGAAACACCCTGTATAAATTTGCAGTGGTTTCGGCTAGTAACGTGCATTATTACGGGAACCTCGATTGTTCCAATAAATTTCAGTCTCAGTTTCCTCGAATAATCAAGATTCTAATGTAATCATTATCCTTTCGTCAGAATTCATTCCAAAGTTCATTGGAAGGGATACGAGAAAAAAGTACACCTCAAATCTTTGATATTCTTCAGAAAATTCGTGTAATATTCGCGTTCCCAATTTATTCACGTTTTCGAGATTTGGCACGAATTGAATCGAATTCCTAAGGCTGTTAATCAGACGCAATAGTTGGATTTTATTCAACTACGGTACACTCATTCTTTCTGTATGATAGAAAAGTTCGTATTACGTGAAAATGATCTAACGTTTTATATGGTACTGATCTCTTATTACGTAACAGTAGCAACCATTCGGATTCGTTTACTCTTTTGTCGATCCTGTTCCTTCTACTTGATCCCATTAAATTAATATAAATCGATATCATAAAAAAAACTTAGACATTGTGTCTAACACTTTATACAGGACATACTGTAATTTGTATTTCAAGTAATATACATAGACGCAACTCGACACACTACAATACAACATAACACAACATAAGACAACAAAACACAACGTACAACGACATAGCAGAACTTGATACAATAAATCTCGACGAAACGCCACGTACCTCGATATAACACATCGGAACAGAACGTAATGCGACATAACATCATGTAAAATAACATCCCATAATACAAGATAACATAAAACAACGAAACACAACATAACACATACGACTCAGGATAACATACAATACAATACAAGATAACATAAAACAACAAAACACGACATCAGACAACGTAACATAACATAACACATTATAACGCAACATATTACAAATTAAAACAACATTGTACAACATAAAACAACAATGTAGAGCATTCATTCTCACGTATAGTACATGTTATTCCAAGATCGAAAAAGACGAAGCAAGTCAGGAAATCATTGTTTTGTATATTCTGAATTTCTCACGATGGGACAGAGTATTAAGTTAAGGTTTACTGTAATCTTCAGAGGAAAGAAAAGAAGGACTTTAACGGAAATGGTGTAAACTGTGGTGCGCGGACAGTTGGGTTCTCCAATATGGCAACGCGCCCGTTCTCACAGCGTTCAAAACACGCGAGTTTATCGGCCGCACAATCACGATCATCGCTCAACCCCTTCCTCCCCCATCTACCTGTGGAATTTGGCCTCCTACGACTTCTTCCTCTTCTCCAAGATAAATTTCAAGCCTGAAAAGTTATCGTTTTGACATCGCAGAGAACACCCTGTATAAATTGCCAAGGAAGGATAATGGGAAGAATCCCAATATTCCGGGCCCTAGAATCTTAAGCGAGACCCTCTCTATCGATCTCGAGAACCACATGGTGCTTACTGGATGCAGAACCGAGTTTTTTCCTTGAGAATTAGCAAACTTCGAAGCGTTATAGCTTGAAAACTAATAAAAATCGGGTAAATACATTAAAGCTTAATGAATTCGTCTTGGAAAGTACTATCGCATGGTATAGAAAAAAATATATAGTTCAATTTGAAAAACGAAACTTGACCATCATATCTCGTTAAATAACAAAGTTAACAAAAATTCCTTCTCGCTGAAACGTAAGCCTTATTTTACCATGCAATTTCCGTATTTCAAATTGTCCATTCGGCCGATAGTTTTGGAGTTACAGCTCCGTAACACTTAAGCTAGGACACCCTGTATAAGAAATATTTTTAAAATTAACGAATTTAATTACGTATACATTCGTCGAACTTAACGTTTTATAAACGTTTCTAAAACTTGACATTTTATAAATGTTTTGAATCGAATCGAATTCATAAAAATTCTGTTTTATTTCTACAATTGTTAAAAAGAAGTTTTACGTATGTCGCGTACGATGGTCGCACACTAATTTCTTTTTTATATACAAGAATTGGATTATCTGTTAGCGTCTAATAATCACGACGGAAATGATATCAACGATTATGATTACAATTAGAATTTGAAAAATGAACTTGTTACAAAATAATTTAAAGAATGTAATTGAAAAATAATCGTTATCTGGGTTTTATAATTTTTCGAGCAATTATACTAATTAAGAAAAAAAGAAAAACGAATATAAATGTACATTGTAATAATTTAATGAAACGTAGATATTTACGTCAGAGAATGCACTCGGTATCGTTTTCTTGATACTGTAATATGTTTATTATAACTAATATTACTATTATATTAACTGAAAACCTAAAAAACAACCAATGTATCTTACACATATCAGAAGAGTACATATAAAATAGTTTTTATCAATAACCGTGTGAGAAATAAAATCAAGTACAGTTGCAAAATGTATTATTACAATTTTCTAAAATAAATTTCCTAAAATAAGTTGGATCTATATTCTATTTGAAAAATAAATAAAGAAATAAATAAAGTAAAAAATTAAAGTAAAGTAAAGTAAAGGAAATAAGTAAAAGAAATAATTTTGCAAAGTTACACGATTTCATTTACGATGAGACACAGTCATCAACCATCGATCTGCATACAACGTGTATCCAAAAATAAAAACCTCCGCGATCTTCTAAACTCCGTTCTCCGGTTCTACAGTTGGAATGCGTGAATAGCAACAGATTTCTTCGTCGCAATCGTTGAACTTACTTGGATAATCGTACCCGATTCTCGTAATATTACTTGCGCTCTACATGCAACTGTTGCAAGTGACATTGCTTTAACCGAGATTGGAAATACTATGGATACGTACACAGTAGCAGGATTCGGAATGCATGAAAATAGACCGGTTACGCAACACGCCTGGTAAATTAAGATTCTGACGCGGGCGGATGCCATACCGATGTTTATTGCGAGGCTGTTGAGACAACGTACGCTCCTAATACAAGACCAATACATACACGTATAAAAATATCGAGCATCATAACGAAACCGAGTAGATTTTTATGGATGCCCGAAATACCTAAGTGCTTAATTAGTAAAACAGAATCGGAGATAGATGTACATATTTTCATGAATGATCATCAGATTCAGATGTGGGAACGAAAAAGACTTTGATAAATAGGGAAGACTGGAATCAATTGAAACATTGGTCGATAAAATCAAGGAAAATAAGATAAAAATGGCGAATGGTGAGAGCATAGCGACGATGGGGAAGAAAGGACTAGTTTTTGCGTCTAAACCTGTCGCTCAGTACTTACAGTCAGTGTAAGAAGTATTCGTACAGCAATCAATTTAAAATAAATGGTTCCTGTACGAATAATTACACTGACTGTAATATATCAACGATTTTGAGCACTTTTCAATTATTCTATTGTTTTTTCCACTCGAGAAGTAAGTTTCCTAAGGTCGATCGCATGCGGGCGCAACTGATCATTTTTAAGCCACTCTGAAACTATGTAGTTGCAAGCGACCGTGGATCTAGGTAAAACAAAGACAGCCGCAGTAGCATCGGCTACGCAGTAGTATAGGCTACGCAATAGACAGCCGCAGTAGTATAGGCTACGCGGTAGACAGTTGCAGTAGCATCGGCTACGCAGTATCATCGGCTACGCGGTAGACAGCCGCAGTAGTATAGGCTACGCAATAGACAGCCGCAGTAGTATAGACTACGCGCTGGACAGCCGCAGTAGTATAGGCTACGCGGTAGATAGAGCCGCAGTAGTATAGACTACGCGCTAGACAGCCACAGTAGCATCGGCTACGCAGTAGTATAGGCTACGCAGTAGTATAGGCTACGCAGTAG
>NC_071977.1:5349604-5378659 GCF_026283585.1 Hylaeus volcanicus
GGCTACGCAGTAGTATAGGCTACGCAGTAGTATAGGCTACGCAGTAGTATAGGCTACGCAGTAGTATAGGCTACGCGACAGAGCCACAGTAGGATCGGCTACGCAGTAGTATAGGCTACGCGACAGAGCCGCAGTAGCATCGGCTACGCAGTAGTATAGGCTACGCAGTAGGATAGGCTACGCAGTAGTATAGGCTACGCGACAGAGCCACAGTAGGATCGGCTACGCAGTAGTATAGGCTACGCGACAGAGCCACAGTAGTATAGGCTACGCAGTAGTATAGGCTACGCAGTAGGATCGGCTACGCAGTAGTATAGACTACGCGGTAGACAGAGCCGCAGTAGGATCGGCTACGCAGTAGTATAGACTACGCGGTAGACAGAGCCGCAGTAGGATCGGCTACGCAGTAGTATAGGCTACGCGCTCGGCGGCCGCGCTCTGATTGGTCGTGGTTTTCTGTTAATATCTTCTTAAAGAAGCCTCGGACAAGATTTTCGCTAAGGAAAAAATTGTTTCAAATCACCACCCCTTTCAAGATGTTACAACATTTTTGGGACAGCCTGTATTTTCATATGTCTATGATGCAACCACTCTTGTGGAAAACTTCCTCGTACCACGAATGTATAACCGCGGCCACCTCTTCCGTACCGAAAGGTTTAGGAACGTAATAGATGTACACGAGTCAGGTCTCGATCCTAATACAGCATACAAGAGGCTTGTAGAGTATGATATGTACGTTGAATAATAAAGGGAATGATAAACTCAGTTGTTTTATCCACAACGAAGCAAGAGATGTCGATTTGAATCTGGTGCGACTTATTCTGGTTTCCCTCGACCCCATGCCGGGAGAAGGAAGTTTACAAGTCTGCCTACTAATCGCCTACAATTTTTCTCCAAATGTTTATCTTCGCAATATCTTCACTAAAACTGCGACTTTTCCTTCACTGAGTTTTTGTTTCACTCTCGTTTGAATCTGTTTCCTAATCGAATCATAAGGATACTACAAAAGATACAATTGCGTATGTAGATTTGCTGCGTGAAACCTAATGGTGACTGGGAGTCACCTCTCGAGTGCAAAGAGTTAATAATAAACTGAAACAAAAAAGTTTTGTTCACCTTTCAAGATATACATGTTGTGAAACACCAATGTATTTATTATTGTACGACTTGTAGTTTTTCTATTTTCAGTTCCTAAAGAAGCCTCCCTTTTTAAATGGTTTACGTACATTAGAATGTAAGAAGAGACACGGAATCGCCCCGAAGCCAAACTGTTAATCATCAAAAGTGCGCTAACTTAATTTGCGAATTCATCACTTGAACGTTCACCTGATGTCAGGATGTTTGCGGAAAGGGCGTTACGTGTAACTTATAACGTGGTGATAGAGAGCAGTTGCTCGCGTTGGAAGGGAGCGTCCGTTGCCTTCGTACGTGTTCGATCTTTGGCGTACAGCCAGCCTAAAGGCGCGTCCACATACTCGGCTATTCGTCGAATATCATCCACTTGCCAAACATTTGCCGACTCGAGCAAGTTTCGCCTCACATGGACCCACTGGCACCGGCGTACGAGAAATGCATTTTCACAGATTCGCCACGCCGCTGCTCCGGCACGAGACCTCAGCGCTGTCTTCGACACGCGATCCAAGGTGTTTCGGATGACTAATGAGCTTACCCAAACGGAAAAGTAAATTGTCGTGATAATTAACCCTTTGCACTCGAAGGCCTTTTTCTCTTAGGCGAACTAGCAACTCCAAACGATTTCGGCTATATCAGGGAATCGTTTTACTGGTACTTTATCTTAAATTCAAGCAAACGTATACAAATAATAAAATGTATAAAACATACAACGTATCAAACAAAATCTGTTAAATATTTCACTTTGTATTTGGTTTTTGTATGATATTTTACAAAACAATCCCCCGAGATGGATTCTCAGTTTGTTAGGGCATGTATCATAATAGTATGAGCTTTCTCGCCTGACGCCAGGTTTATTACGGCCATAGCAAACCTTACAGCCATTACGAACCTTTACCTCTTTCAAAACAATATGAAGCTTTCCATTTAGCCGAGACTCATCGCTGATTTGGTCTCGCCGCTTGATCGCGATGCTGGCGATACGGTTCTCCCAATTCTTCCACAAGCGTTTCTACCGTTTCTACTGTTCAACGCTGACCATCTCCGTTCCTCGAACCACATTGTTCCGATAGAGCATTTGAGTCGCGCTTTTCGATCAAATGTTTTGTCTTTTCCTCGTTATTCCAGCCTTGTGTCGCCTATCGTTGCTTATTGTGTTGTGTCGTTGAGTCTCGTTGCACAGACTATTGTGTCGTTAAACTCCGTTGCACGTAGAGCTTGGTCTTAACGTTTTCCGGCTGACTATGCTCGCGATATTCATTTATTCTTCTGGTAAACGAGAGAGATAATTTTTTGACATGCCAATTGGCAACGTAACAACGTAAGTTTAACCTCTTTTTATTTTTTATTTTCGTAATTGCTCAGCTTACCGAACGTTCTTCCTGTTGTTTTGCATTCTTGACTTTATCTTTGCCTACATTTATTTTAAGGTCTTCTATTGTAACAGAAGAGGACCGTGTTACTTGAGAAACGTCCAAGAATAATGGCTAACAAATAAATAATATATGTCGCGTGCGATAGGAAGCCAGACGGTTACTTTTGCGTCCAATGGAAACGACGGCATTCTGGCGCCGCTGGGGCACGGTTGGCCCCCGTACAAGGGAAAGAGCTCCTCCACCTGCTAAAAAACTACTATCGCCACCAGGATGATCCCCTTCGTACTGTGCAATTTTATTTCACCAAATATTTCTGTGAAACTTGTAGTTTCGAAGATATCTGACGTGCCAACAGGTATTCACCCACCCTGTATAATTAGGAACTTTAGTAAAAGTACAGTCTTACTGGTCTCGCATACGTCCATAATAAATCAATAAGTATATCAACACATGCATTCGTAATACTCGCAAAATGATTGCTGCAACAATGCTGACTGTTGCCGCGTTCTGTTTCAGATTTTTGTGAATTATTATTTATGAGTTATTTTTTTTTTTTTTTTTAATATCGGGTTTTATAACATATCAAACTTTCAGTAACTTCCTAAATTGCAATTCGACTTAAATTGAAAAAATGCACCGTGCAAATCTGTACCGTAAGAAGGTGCGTTAAAATCACAAAATTTTTATATCGTTTTTCGTAAAACTGGGATCACCTAACAATAATAATTTGCAATAAGATGTTAGATTGTTTAATCAATGTTTTCTAAAATGTAACTTGTTTTAGCATATTTTTATGCGAATACTGTGTAATTTACCTTGAGTCGGTGTTACTTAAAACGAACAGTTCTCGGTACGCGGATACCTCGCTCTTTCATTGTGTATTTTTCACCAGCATTCGGTTGCCTCGTCGTGAATGTTTCGGTGTTAAAAATAAAGTTAGAGTCCCGCGGGGACAAAGAGACGCCAATTTGAAATTCCATGATGGAAATATTATTTATTACGTCAAAGTCGGTCGCGTGAATGCGGACGAACGACGCTGAAGAAGACAAGAAACAGGCAACGTAGCCTTAAACGATAGACAGCGAAGTAAGAGTAGGAGAGACCGAATCTAAGATTATTTCGGAATTGGCCAGAGATAAACCGGGCCAACGTCGACCGAACGAAGCAAACCAAAGTGAACGAAGCCTTGAGGCTTGAGTCATCTCGCTCCGCTTGAGTTTGGCTCGTTTGCAATATTACGCACAATAACGTAATAACGAGCACGCTTTTACCTTCCTCCGCGTTTTTTTACGGAAATATTTCAATTTTTTGTTGTTTCTGTCAGTCAGTGCGTCCGTTCTAAGGATGACGAATATTTTTCTGTCTTCTTTAAAACATCGCTTAAGGGATGTTCTGGTCTGACCGGTTCGAACACAGATTTTTTAAAAAAAAAATTGTACTTTTAGAATCTTTAGAATATTTAAAAGCATCCACCCAAAAGGATCTTTCGACATTCGACAAATTTACGGAATTACGGAAGCATTTGTTAAACAGTACGCGAAGCATATTTCTATTTCCATGTCGTCAAACACATAACATTTAATGTTGTTCTGGATTTGGATCGTTGCGATGTGAACAAATCAAAATACATAAATTTTGCCGAAAAACCAGTAAAACAGCATCGGAAGTAATGATAGCGGGAAGCTTAACGACAAACTTTAAACGCGTTCTCTTTAAAATTACTTTTCTCGTCCTTGCATGCGAAGTTTCTCAGTATTTACTCGACCGATTTGCTTAAACCTATGATGTTCCAAAAGAAAATGGTTTTCGTCGAAAAATGACGGTGGACAATTTTTAAAATACTATAAATTATTATTTTGTTACGACACCAAGAAGTTAAAAAAAAAAAAAAAGAAAAGCGTGTAAATTCGATACACATTCATAGCGGTGCCGTTTCGTCAGTAGTCAGAATATTGTTTATTTAAGGATTCACAAATTTGATTTGTCTCAAATACGTAACCTGGAATCTGTCGCGAAAACAACGCGTCGTTGAGGACAATATTTCGATGTTTATTATAAAACAATCGCCAATGAAAGATATACAAATAAGTAGTTTTAGCTAAGCATATAGTAGCGCAATTAATGCGAATGTTTTTTTGTATATCAAAAATTAAGGAACTCGCTTTTGCAAGTTCAATGTCAGTGTTAATTTTAATGAGAAATTCGATACAACGTGGCTCATATTGACTTCCTTGGTACTTGTTGTATTATTCTGAAACTTTTTTTTTATTTTCATTACTTTCTTCATTTACGATTAACTTTACTTTTACCTAACTCTAATTGAATTATTTTAAGTACTTGTATCAAGTATCGTTAAAAAAGGAGACACTGAGAGTAACGATAGAAACAAAGTCGAGAAAGTACGTTTCCAAAGAATGCGTAAAGCGGCGTCCATTTTTTATTGAAGAAAAATAGAAACAATTCGTTATGCTCTTTGAAAAAGCTGGGTATAGTTACGTTAAGATACAATTTTTAATCGGTATGTGTAATTTTACGTAAAGCCTTTGAAAAGTAAATTGAAAGAATGCGCTATGATAGTCTTGCGTTCGAGTAAGGAACTTCTCTTAGTGCTAAATGGAAAACAATTTGGCTGCGCGACAAGAGGAACACCGGTGTTGCATTACGTCTCGTCGAAAGGGAATGAGCGCCAGCCAGTTCCGACCCACTTGTTTCAATACCTCGCAGCCAATGCTCCGTGAAATACTATTTCGAAATAATTTTTTATAAATAAAAGAGCGTCTACCCCACGCGGAAGAAAGAAGCGATATATCATTATGTTCCCTTAATTTTTGTTATTGAAACTTTTCTTTACATATAAAGGGACGTTCAAAGAAGAAAATTTGACAGTGTAGATTTAATTTGAATGTATATATATATAGATATAGTAGTCGCAAGGAAAGGATTCGGTCAAAACTAGTATATATACTAGTAGTTTAGTATATATACTAAATTGTCTAAGTTATATCGAAAAGTTTTTTTGTTTTTAAAGCCTAGTTGATTTTATTAAGTGTACAAATAAGTTCGGTGCCTTTACATGTACTCAGCTGTGATTACATTTCAAATTGAAATTTTTTTTCCCGCCGATCGGTATCTTAAGGTATTAGCCATAGACATATGAAAGTATAGACCGAGCCATGAAGACTGTATAAGGAGATCCAACTCCCTAAGAAAGTTACTAGAAAACTTATCAAAATCCCGAACTTGAAGTTATGAATATTTCGTCCACTCGCGGCGCAAGTGCGCACAGACTACGGTATATATATATATATGTCATATGTGTATGTATTATTATTATATATATATGATAAAAATTTATTTTCATACATATAACCATATTTTCAATTGTAGTCCTATTTAAACTTCCCGCTGTAAAAGAGGAACGTAAGATGTCCGACGACCCTTCTACCTTGTTTTCATACCGCGCCACATTCTTTACCGACCATTACCGACCTTTGTTCGTGGCTGAACGCACCAATTTTGTTATCATCATGAAAACGCACCATTATAACCGTCGCCTCGCTTCGATGGAAAAGCGGCTTTACTGTTAGTTGTCCTAGCCTAATCTTAGATTAAAATTTGTGTACGACTTACAATAATAAAACTGAAAAGGATAAATGTATAGGTTTTGTGTTGTTTATAAAATAGCCTTCTTCCCATAAAAAAATATTAAAAGTTACGTAGGATATTATTTTTATCTAATTAAGACAGTCAAAGTTATAGATTCCATGGCATTTCCACTAAACGATCAGGTTTATACAAACTCCTTTACACCTAGAGAGTACCAAGTAAGGATTTTTTTAAATTACCTACAAGAATTTATGTCAATTAATTATTCTACATTATATTTAACCTCGTTATCGTTACAGGTAGGATTATTTTATACCGCTAGAGAGAAAAACATCATTGTGTGTCTAGGAAAAAGTTACGAACAAACGTTTATTGTTATAAAGTTAATCCAAGAATTTGCTATCAATAATAGGAGGTAACGTATAACTGAAATCAGTTGATTCTGTTAATTTATTATCAATATTTAATGAAGTATACTTAAAATGATCACTTATTAAATTTAGATTATTAAGCAAAGGAGGCAAGCGATCATTATATATATTGACAGATGTAGAAAAGTATAAAGTAAAAGCAAGTTATATAGAACAATTAACGGATTTAAAAGTTCTATTATGTGATACCTGTTTACCAACAGAATTTGTAGACAAATTTGAAACTTCTCACGTAAGTAGTATTCTTTTAAAATATTTGTTGTTATTTTTCTATTGTCTTTCTATGTTTACAAACATTTTATTTTAGGTATTAGCTACAACTTCTAAAACATGTGCACAATTGTTAGTAGGAAAAAAGATGTTACCACATCAAATAAATCTAGTCATAGTTGACGAGTGCCATAAATCTGTAGATGATAGCAATCTAAGATTTGTTTTGAAATCCTTTTTATCTTGTAACAATGTTCCTAGAATTATTGGGTTGGCTGTTCCATTGTTTAACTTAATGCAAGAACCTGGAAGGTTAGGACTAGAAATAGAAAAAATAGAAGCTATATTTCAATGTGAAGTTGAAACAGCTAGTGATATATTATCTATACTGCGGTAAGTATAATATTTATCAAATGGTATTTCTATTTAATGATAATGATTTTTTTAAATAGCTATAGCCCTAAACCTAAAGAATATGTAGTGGAATATTCTGAAAATAAAAAAGGAGAATTGTATAGTACTATTGAAAATTATACGTTACACGCTATTGAATTTTTACGTGATCATCGTCATGACCCAATCGAAATTTATACCGATGAGTTTTATGAAGACATACAGAAAATACCAGACCCCACAAAAAAACCCTTTGAGATGATGCAAGATTTTTTATATATACTACAAACTCTCGGACCATGGTGTGCAGATCGTGCTGCACTTGCTCTTCTAATTTTAACTGAAAAATTGAAAATAAAAACACCTTATGAAAGACATTATCTATTATTGAACATGGTTGCATCTGTTTTTACGAAGATACGAGCTTTGTGCGATAATACATTTGAAGCTTTACCTGAAAAAGAGAGAATATACAAATATACTACGCCAAGGGTTCACAGACTATTACAGGTTTTAAAAACGTATACACCATATTATACTAAAAATGTTGACATTCCTCGTAAAAAAATGAATCGTGAAAATAATGTTAAAAATTTATCTGTAAATAATAAAGAAAATTCTTTGAGACATAATTTTGTGCAAACTAGAAGAACAGAGTATAATCAGAGAGGTAATGAAGAAAATTATAGGAGATTACCCAAATCTCAATCTCACATGCGCGAAGCTGCAGACCCTGATCTACTCTGTGGAGTGATCTTTGTGGATAAAGCATTTGTTGCAAAAGTTTTGTTTTATTTATTAAATGAAATATCTACATATGACGAAGAGTTACATTTCTTGTCACCTCTGTATGCGATTGAAAACGATACAGATGATGGTTATTCTAGAGCTTTAGAAATGGAGCATAGAAAACAAGAAGAAGTTTTGAAGAGATTTAGGATACACGAATGCAATTTATTAATTTCAACTTCAATTTTGGAAGAAGGTATGCAATTACTTATATTGATAGTAAATAATTCGTTTTCATTTATTGTTTTTTTTTATATAATATCTGATAATCTTTTATTTCTATTAGGCATTGATATTCCAAAATGCAATTTTGTAATGAGGTATGATTTTCCAAAAACGTATCAATCTTATGTTCAGTGTAAGAGTCGAGCAAGAGCTATGGATGCGTTACATGTACTATTAGTGCCACAGACACAATCAAAGGAATATGTGTGGCAATTAGCACAGTATCATTACATAGAAAAGGTATCGAACAATTATATATGATTCTTTCTTAATTATTTAATTATTTATTATCATAAAATTTGATTATACATATGAAGTGGATCTGATGTTTGATTAATGATTGTACCGTCTATTGGATTTAATTTATTCATGACCTTCAGTGTGTACCAGTTTTAATATCAACCATTTAATGTGGTTCATTACCTGTGTCCGTCCCAGTCGAAAGTTTTAATGGAAGAGCATCAATCTATTTTGTAGACTTTATTAGTAAAGTGTTCTAATAACGAACCAACTGAAGAAGAAGAAAACGAGGCAGATATGTACGCTGCTATGATACCACATTACAAACCACTTGACGGAGATGATGCACCTTCTGTAACTTTCAATTCTGCTATATCATTGGTAAACAGGTAATGTAATGTGACGATTGCATGACAAAGATATGGTTCTAATGTCGTACTACTAAAATTTTTGTAATTGTTTGACACTGTTATAAAATTGGCTTGAACAGATATTGTGCAAAATTACCTAGTGATACTTTTACAAGATTAACACCAGAGTGGTCTACCGAAAGGGTGAACGTAGACAACATGCCTATGTATATATGTTCTTTACGACTCCCTATAAATTCTCCGGTAAAATACATTGTATCGGTAAATTTCCTTTTTTTATAAAAATTTAAGAATGTATAGGAATTCTTTGTATAGTATGATTTTGAACATTATGAGTTTTGTTACAGTGCAATTCATAAATTTAAATATGTAATTTCTTTTTAACTGCATTAGATATCAATATTGAATTGTTATTATGTGACAATATGTACATATGGTCATTTGAATCATATAGCACCATTGACTATAAATTTGAATCAGATTAAAGCACATTGTAGTAATACGCTGATTAATATATCATCTCATAATATGGTATTTTTTTAGCACACATTAATTGTACTATGCAAGATATTCCTGTACAATTAAGTTTTCTTAACGAAGCATACTTATTTCAAATTCTATTTCAGTCGTATCCTATGCCTAATAGAGCTATGGCAAGGCGTATGGCTGCTTTGCAGTTATGTATCGATTTACATCGAAAAAATGAAATAGATGATAATTTGTTACCTATCGGAAAAGAAAACTTCAAAGCTAAACCAGAAGATGCTGAAGTACCTGCTCTACCAGATGAAAGTAAACTGGATTTCTCTGAAGCTCTGCCTGGAACAACTAAACGTAGACAATATTATTATAAAAAGGTTTAATTTATTAAAAATTAATATATCTTTCTCATACTTCAAGATAACTTGATTTTTCTCTGCTTACTTCGTATTTTAATATCAAAGTTATGATTTTCAGACAGCTGAAGCATTAACGGATTGCAGACCAAAAGTTGGAGTTCCCTCTTACCTGTACCACATTAATATGGTCTTAAGCTGTCCTTTACCTGAGGAACAAAATACCAGAGGTCGGCGTATCTACCTTCCCGAAGAATCGGCTATTGGTTTCGGTATAATAACATTGAAAAAAATTCCTAAGGTAATATGCAAATAATAAAAAGCATTATTAAGATAACATAAATTTTATGTTATGTAATGATGATTAATATTTAACTTTTTCTGTTAGTTGTGTCCTTTTCCTATTTACACCAGATCTGGAGAGGTTCGTGTAAAATTAAAATTCAGTAAAAAAACTGTAGTTTTAAACGAAGTGCAAATAGAGAAAATTGCCACTTTTCTCAATTATACGTTTACAAACGTATTAAGGTTACAACAGTATCTAATGCTTTTTGATCCTAATGCTTCAGAAAATTCATACATGATCGTACCAGTAAAATTAGGTAATTATGAATTTAGTTATTAAATATATAATATTAAATTACATTTAATATTATATAAAGTATCACGTATTCTGCGATATAAGCAGAAAGATGTTAATTCCACATGAGAATTAGAACTTGTATAGAAATAAATTCATATTTTTTTAGATGAGCAATCTGATGTTACTGTAGATTGGGATTTCTTAGAGTATATCTACAAAAGTCGAAATTCAGTGCCAACTAGGATTTCTGAAGAGGTCAGGCGGAACTTTAATTTTGATGCATCAAAATATCATGATGCAGTAATTATGCCTTGGTACAGAAATCAGGATCAACCTCAGGTATTTTAGTAAAATAAGTTAATTGTTTTTAACGTTATACGTAATAATAAGAATATATACAGTATTCTAAAGAACCATTTAGCATTTATATGGTAAATAATACACATAATGTGTATATAATATTTTAATGTAATATACTTTGATTCATTTTAGTATTTCTATGTTGCTGAAATTTGTACAAATATAAATCCCAAGTCCTCTTTCCCTGGTGATGGTTATGGTACATTTGAAGAATATTATCTTAAAAAGTATGGTATACAAATACAAAATGTAGATCAACCTTTGCTCGATGTGGACCATACATCAGCTAGATTAAATTTCTTAACACCTAGGTAAGTATGACAAATGTAATATTTACAATCTAATACTTACAATCGTATTTAAACATTCATTAAAAATTGTATCTATCTTAGATATGTTAATCGAAAAGGCGTTGCTTTGCCTACAAGTAGTGAAGAAACAAAACGTGCAAAACGAGAAAATTTAGAGGAGAAGCAAATACTTGTTGCTGAATTATGTGCAATTCATCCTTTCCCAGCTTCCTTATGGAGACAAGCAGTTTGTTTACCTTGTATTTTGTATAGAATCAATGCCTTATTACTTGCTAATCAAATACGATGTCAAGTCGCACAAATGATAAATTTAGGAAAAGGAAATTTAGATTCCGGTATGTATGAAATAAAAAAATTGTTAGTTATAATATTGCCTTTAAATTACTGATGTAAAGAAATTCTAGATTTTGAATGGCCGACGTTAGACTTCGGATGGAGTTTAGCAGACGTTTTAAAAAAATCCAAAGAAAATGAAAAATCTAAGTCTGCTAAATATGAAATAACCCAAATAAGTCCTTTAAATAATGCGATTGACAATAAATGTCAAAATATAGTTGAGAATACAACATGTAATTTGGATAAATCTAGCACTGAAAACTTAAGCGAACAAAAATGTGACATTCAGTTAGAGAATGCAGTAGAAACTGAATCACAAGTATCAAACAATGAAAATGAATTAGAAATTGGTATTTGGTCAAACGATATGGCGACGAATTCTATGGAGTTTGCCACAGACGATTTAGATGTAACTGTTTTGCCAAACGATTTTAACTGGAATGGTGTCCGATACGGTTCGCCTGCGTGTGAGTCAGATATCGATGGATACGAATCGGATGATATTTACAGTGATGGATTTGCCGATACTTCGGATGAAAGTGAAGATGAAAATAGAGGGCTGCGAATTTCTTATATGGAAGAAAATGTTGCGGAAGCTGTTGAAGATGAAAAGCAAATGTCTAAACAAGAAATTAATAAAAAAATCTTGGATCTATTAGAAACTGAAAAAAATGCAGATGACATGTTATGGTCGTATACAGCAATGGATGAAGAATTTTTAATTGCAAAACATAAAAAATTTCATTACGAATTTGCTAAAATAAGGAAATGCGAAATAATGGAAAATGGATCTTTTATATCTCACAATACTGAGATTGCAATTAAAAGAAAGAATTTGTGCAATTCACAATCTGAAGACAGTAAGCTGAATTATAATCATAAAGCTTATATAGAAACAATTGTTAACAAATTGAGTAAGGAAATATTAAATGCTAATCGTAGCTCACAATTAATAAAAAAGAATTCTGACAAATTGAGACCGACATATCAGCTGGACAGCAATCTCTTTAGTTTTGATTTTCAACCAGAATTAAAAAATCATGCAGGACCAAGTCCCAGTTTAATTTTGCAAGCTTTAACTATGTCTAATGCAAACGATGGTATTAATTTAGAACGGTTAGAAACTATTGGAGATTCTTTTTTAAAATATGCTATAACTACTTACTTATATTGTACATATGACAATATTCACGAAGGCAAACTTAGTCACTTAAGATCTAAACAGGTATCAAAAGTTTAAAATATTCGTTATCTTTTTAAGTACAATTACATGATATTAATATTATATTGATTGATATTGAATAAAAACAACTGTGCACAGTTTTATTTAAATACAGTAGTAGTTGCTTTTGTCTAATAACATTGAAATCTTTTAGGTCAGCAACATAAATTTGTACAGATTAGGAAGACAAAAAATGTTAGGTGAAAGCATGATAGCGACAAAGTTCGAACCACACGATAATTGGTTACCTCCTTGTTACTATGTTCCAAAAGAACTTGAACAAGCATTAATCGAATCTGGCATACCTTCAGCACTTTGGAACCAAGCTGACTTACCAACATTACAAGCTGTAAATCCTACTGAAATAACTCAACTTGTTAAAGAAACAGAACAAAAATTGGGCATCATGAAGAGCGAACTTGACCGTAATGAAACTACACTTTCAAATAATTTAGACAACTTACGTTGTTTCATACCTTACAATTTAATTACTCAACATAGCATTCCCGATAAAAGTATCGCAGATTGTGTGGAGGCATTAATTGGAGCATACTTAATTGCTTGTGGTCCTAGAGGTGCATTACTTTTTATGGCCTGGTTAGGGATACACGTTTTGCCCACAAAAGAAGTTTGTTTGGTACAAGAAACAAAACCGATGGAAAGAATTCCCGGTAGTACACCGTACATAAAGGGAACAAATGATCAAGCCCAGACAACATGGACGCAGGTCATTACAACTAATCTTAATCGAAAACGTTTTGACAAATTAATTACGACATCGAAGGATGCTTTAAGAAAAGTATGTTTTTACAGATTCGTTATGGAACATTGGAAGAACCACCGAATCCCCTACTTCGTCATATTTCTGATCCAGAACATGAGTTGAAATTAATGCTTGATGGATATGACGAATTAGAAAAAAGTATTGGATATAAATTTCATGACATTAGTTACTTATTACAAGCATTTACTCATGCTTCATATCAACCCAATAGATTAACGGATTGTTACCAACGTTTAGAATTCCTCGGGGATGCAGTTTTAGGTAATAAATAATCTAAATTTATTGCATTTTATTATATTTTATGTTATATTGGTTAGAATTGTGTAAAATAATTTATAATTTTAGATTATTTAATAACAAGACATTTATATGAGGATGCTCGACAACATTCGCCAGGTGCTTTAACAGATTTGCGATCAGCTTTAGTTAACAATACTATATTTGCTTCTTTAGCAGTTAGATGTGGATTTCATAAATATTTCCGACATCTTTCTCCTGGTTTAAGTGCTGTTATAAATCGTTTTGTTAGAATTCAAGAAGAAAATGGACATTCTATTAGCGAAGAGGTAAAATGTTTGTTTAAACGAATCTTTTCACCGAGCTTAAAGATTTTATATTATATTTCTTTTATAAGTATATTTAATTACTATGCATCTTCCATTAGTACTATTTAATTGGAGAAGAAGAGTGCGAAGAAGCTGAAGATGTCGAGGTACCAAAAGCACTAGGTGATGTGTTTGAATCATTAGCTGGTGCAATTTATTTGGATAGTGGTATGTCTTTGGATGCAGTATGGGGTGTTTATTACGCTATAATGAAAACTGAAATTGGTAATTAAATTTCTTGCTCTATTTGTATGTTCATTTTCCACGAAAACAAATAGAACTACATATATTGTATTATTACAGAACAATTCAGCACTAACGTTCCCAAATCTCCAATTCGTGAATTATTGGAACTTGAACCTGAAACGGCGAAATTTGGAAAACCAGAAAAATTAGCCGATGGACGTAGAGTTAGAGTTACGGTTGATGTTTTTAGTAAAGGTTCTTTCAAAGGTATTGGAAGAAATTATAGAATTGCGAAATGTACTGCAGCAAAATGTGCTCTTAAAAAATTGAAAAGAATGCAAAGTTATCCGCGGGAAAAACTATGATAACACATACAACGTTAAAATAGGACAATGAGTACAAGAAATAAAATAAGTGTTTCAATGGTGTTGAAACATATTTCTGTTAAATCTGTGTTCATGACTGTATTTATGAGTTTGTAACATAGGAAATTTTCATGTATTCTAATTTAATTTGACATTACATTAATGTTAAAGCGTAGGTTTATGAAGAATATAATGAATCGAAAGACATACTTTATTTAAAAGTTCAGTTTCGATAAAAAAAAAAAAGAAGTTTCTATGTTATTATATTGTAAATATTTAAAATAACGATGACATCAAACGTTTTGAAAGATTCTAAAATTATATTAAATCTCTTCTTCCATATACTATACATATTTTTAGTATCTATTCTCTTACATCTGTGTGTATGTACACTTGGTCATAGTGATTCTTGCTGTTAACATATAGACGACGTTATTACACATCGATTTTCCAGAATACTAATTAAGTATATTCATTTTCTTGTTAGATGTCCTCGTACCGGAAAATGTATGCATATATAGAGAAAAATATGTATATCATTGATAATGTCGTACGCATCTAATACGTAATATCTTTACGCGTCCCGTCGTCTAAGTGTTAACGAAAAAATATTGTTAAACGAGATACAGTATCCTCATATGCGTTTTTACAACTACGATAGTGAAGTTTTTCGAATGAGTAATAATGAGTATCGTATGGACTTCTGTTGTACTGTTTTTGAACGTTATCTCAAAATGTATAATATATCTCTTTTATTTAAAAATAATTGTTTATTTATGAAACAAGACTATTCGTCGTAACAATACTAAAACTACACAAACACAATCATTATGCATATATACATGTATTACACGTGTTATACACACATGTGGATATAATTATGAAGTGTTACACAGTTAATATAGAATAATGATATAAAGGAAGAATGAATAACTTGATGTCTCATGAATCTCATGGGGTCACTCCCACAAGTGAAATTTCGTGTATAGCATAGACATTGTTCATGAGGGGTAGTTGCTTTCCATTTCAGTCTACAATACAACTCTTAGCAAATGAAATGTAATTTGTACATCAGTATTGCCAACCACATTGGCATTACACTAACTTAATCTCAATACAAAACTACAATTTACTATAATCTAAAATACATACTTTCTGATGATTTTTTTTTATTTGTGAAAATTTATTAGGGCATTAAAAAATTGGCATATCAAACTCGAATTTCTTCAGTTTAATCCAATACGACTTAAACTTTTAATTTTTTTTATACAATGTCCTAATTTTTTAAATTAATATTTACAAAATATAATTTACACACAATTTAATGATAAAACTAAAATTAAAATATTACGAATCAAATTGACTATAAAATAGGGCTATAGCAGGATCTTCACATTCAGACGTGATCAATACATCTCGAAATTTATCTAAAATTTGTAACAATTGAGACCTGCGAATATTTTCCAAGTACATAATTTCTTCCAAATGATGTCCTCCGTTGAAGTAACCAATACGACATAATCTCTCAAGCAATTTCCTATCATCAGAAGGAATATCATAATCTTCAGATTGATAATTATAGATTCCATTTTCTTTGTGAAGATTCATCGATAACTCTTCTTTGATATTGGTTGGGATTCCTTTGGGAGCATCATTCAAATTCAACGTGTTGCTACTTTCTGTCATTTCATTTATATTGTGATTCATTTCATCCTTTGTATCCTTTGGAAAATAGATTTTGTAGTTCGTAAATTCTAGAAAAGTATTTTTTAAACTTACCAGTAGTGCTCGGCCATGCACAGTTGGCATGTACTGTACATATGTATGCAATTGTAAAAGTAAATGATTTTTTAACAACCATATAACTATTTTCACTAATTGTGTTTGTTGCTGCGATTGATTCAAAGGATTTAATTTTTGACTTATTGATGTTGGTAACGAAAAATCGCTAATAACCTAGGCAAAGTTGCAATTACAATTTGTTTTTATATCCGATATGAACAATACTGAATAAATACGAATAACTTTTTCGTACATACTTGCAAAAGACAGAGTCCTGGAAATTCATCAGAAAATGCTTCTAATAATTGATTTGTTATGACAGCATCCGGTGATACAACGTAAACATTGCTTTCACAAAGAGGATAAATTATAGTAGCTTTGGCCCAATATACTAAATGACCAGTTAATTGAAAAACTTGAGTAAGCGTAAGATCAGAATCAGCAGCTAAAGTTTGTAGACTTTTTAGTGGACTATACATTTGAATAAGACGTTTCAATGCTGGAGAAGAATCTATCGGAAGTGTGTCCAATAAATGTAGAGGTTCGATAAGTAACAGCAAACCATGATAGGGTCTTAAGCTATTCAAACACCTGCAATGAAATTTAATGTTTAATACATTACTTTAAAGTTTAAATATTACTTTAACACTGGCCTGTCTATTATTTCAGGATTAATAACAAATCCTTTCTTATGAGATTGATGAACTTTTTGTGGGAGACAAAAACGTACTTGAATCCATTTATTAATCATAATGTTAATTATACCAGAAGTGCTGAGGCTACTAAATACAGACTTTAAGTCACGTGCGAGCAAACTTCTTTGTAATATTAATTCATAGGGTGATTCATCGCAGTCACTTTCACCTTCTGATCTAGAAATATGTATTAAAGAATTCTAATTATTAATTTTCCAAAAGAGTAACAAACTATAATTTCCTATACCTAGTAGCAACTTCATCATGAGTCGAAACCATCATTTTTATTTCTTCCATTACGAATCCACATCTCTTTTCTTCGTGCCTCAAAGCTATGCCTAATCTAAACAAAATAATATGTGAGTCCTACAATGTGTTATATATTTTTATAAGCATAATATATAACAAACCTTCTACTCAAATCGTAATAACATTTTACTATAGAATGACTTGCTTGTGCTTGGAGAGCAAAGACTATATTGAAAAGCATAGAAGAATTAACTTCCTTTAATCCACGAGATGGAACTAAAGTTGGATGTCCAACAAAGCGAACGTCGTTCACTTTTAATTCAAATTTTTGTTCGCATAATTCTGGTTTAACAGCGAATAACGTTGACAGGACTTCATCGGTTACTCCAGTTAAGTTTCCATTACTTATATTAGAAGTCAGAAAAGGTAAGGACTGTCGATGAAGTTAATTTAATATCACATTATTTTACAATGCAAGCATATTAAGAAATGCGTACAGGAAATATTTATAACATAGATTTATACTTCACGGTAGTAATTTTACTATATGCCGAATAAGCATTACAATACTATAATGTTGCATAAAACTGACCTGCAACAAATCTTCTGTGATAGTCAAAGAATAAGGATTCTTCCTTTTAGTACACTGATTAGAATCTCGTGTATATTTTGCTACGTATGGGTAACGAAATAGTAGTCTGTCACCCTTGCTATCACTTTTTACAAGAATTATACTTAATGGGTTTATCTCCATAATTCTTACTAACTTATGAACTACAGAGGTTATATTAAAATTCCAACAACATACAAATAAATTATCAAGAGACAAATATGATATTCATATACACCAAATGTAAAATATTACTAAAAACGTTCGATTGAATTCGTTGTTACTTGAAACGCTGAACATGAAAGTTTTTGACACATCGATCACAACAATGTGTTGCCGGAACCACGCGGTTCGTGTTCGCTACACTTGATAATGATACTACAAAGTGATATATATGTATATCCATTATAGTGAGTTCTGCAAGAAACATACAGAAAGCTTACCATTGTTGAATACTAGATCATTTTTCATTGAAATTCTAGACTTTAAAACTTTGTATTAACTTATATCTTAATTTAATCCACAATGATTTGGTTACTTGGTTTTATTTATTGGAATTTGGAAAATACACCGATAATTATTTTTGATAATTAATATGTCTGATCAAATACAGAAATGTATTACTGTATTAGTATCTAAAAGTCAAAATTTTCTGTATAAATTACCATATTACGTCATATTTTATATTATGACTGCAATGAAAGTATACTTATTCTATATATTGTTATATCTTTAAAATATATCTTTGAGGAAGGAAGAGCAAATCATTTTATCAATATAACTAGTTCCTTATTCGAACAATTGTCACAAAAAATTATAATAAAATCTTTGCTAATAATTAAGTAGCTTTAAAAATAAATTCTACATATATGGATCAAATTAATCAGCATGATAGTTCTAATGTTAATCCTAGTTCCTCATTTTCTTCGACTATTATTTTAGGCAGCAAAAATTCAATCCTTCGGTGTCTCGTCTTTTATCTTCAACCTGGCATTTGTTATCACATTACAGCAGTGTTGAAATTTAATTTTGTATGCATTCTAATTACGGGCATGCACATATAATATTCTGATAGAAAATATACGGTTCATATAATAGAATAGAATATTCACACAATGGAGGTTTATCAGTATTTCTGTTACCTTGTTATTTTTGATGGGGATAATAAATTGACACTAGAGATTAGCTTAATAAGTAAATAAATCTCTATTTACACATTGCTCATTCATTTGCAATGAGTTACACGATAAACGATCGATATTCTCCTAAAATTGTACAGGTTTTATTTTATACAGAATGTGCAAAAAGAAATGGGCTATAAATTCTATCGGTAAATCGGAAAGGCGATAGTCTGTAAGTGTTGGGGAATAAAAGGGTTCTTAGTAGCATCGAACCTTTAGAGATAGCGCAGACGAATCACACACCGACTGAAAATAATATCTTGAGCGATAACGTCCTGCGCAAACGGTATCGGCGCTGCTCTGGTCCATAAAACTCCACGTGCACGCATGCATGTGTAACATATATAACATATTTCCGAGGATATGTAACATTCCAAATGAAGATTTCTTTAGTACGATAGTATTTTTGGAAATATTCATTGGCAACGAGTACAAAATTTACGTTAGTATTTAATGCCTGTTTAAAACGTATGAGAACTGATGTACAAGTTCCTACTTTGCCAATAAATAATTCTAAAATGTTATAATATAAACGTTACATGTTTCTTTCGATACATTATCAAAACATAAGTCTTTAGAAATCGAATTTCTCACTGTGTGTGCTGTGTACGACAAAGGGAGAGGTTATTAATATATTTATAATTATTATAAATCATTCTCTCATGAAAATTATATACACGAAACAAAAGTTTTCCTATGTATCTGTATACGTTATGATAAAAATTTCACAGAGATCACAGTGTACAAATAGCCAAATACAGTAGTTTCCGGATAACTGAAACGACTTTTCCCCGGTTAACTGTAACGAACTTATCACCATCGCTATTTATATGCTTATTACGCGAATAAATCATTGCCTCGAGCGGTAGACGGTCTCAGGCGAGAGCGATAAGATGCGCACGAGAGATCGAATTTCATCCACAAAATGAAAATAATAATTTTTACATTTACCGTTATATATCTTCTCGTCAGAATTGATTTAGTTGATCGCAGTTGAAATATTTTCATCTGTGTTGCTCTACTCCCTGGCTAGCCAAACTAGCCTTCTTTACGTTATTGTTACTCTAATCTCTTGTCTTGTAAAAATGTTTATGTAGATACATCCTCAACGAAGTGGACAACAAGTAATTATTCATCATCAGTATTCGTTTTTATTAATTTCTAGTTGCACTTCTCTCATTATTCCTTTGCGTCATTGAAATGCACGAGTAAGATATGCCATATGGAAGTGCGCAAGCAACTTTGCATCGACTACGACACGTATGCTCCCAAAGTAAATGATGGATTAAGGGGTTAACACTAAAACTACCTACGATCAACCTGTTATAATTACTACAATATTTTATAAGGTATTAGATAGACTGGAAAGTAATGTCGTTTCTTTTACATTAAATTCAAACAAATTTTTAATAAATTTCTATTTTTAATCAATTACGTAATCGCCTTCGTTATCCACAGCCTTTTGCCATTTAATGTGGAAATTTTCAACGCTATATCGATAAGAATCAATGAGCTGATGAGTGATAAACAAGTATTTAAAATTGCACAAACGACATTACTTTCCAGTGTACCTAATAGATCGGAAAGAGATAAATCAATTAATCAATATATAAATAGTTTCCCATTTCTTTCTTAGTCCCCTAATTATCACCAAAAAATTGCCAATTGCTAATTGAGTAATTTTTAACGAAAGTACATGGATCAAATTGACTGATTTGATAGTTTTAGTGTTAAACTTGTGCGCTACTAATCGTGACTGACAATGAGATGGTATTTGAACTCGTTTCCCGCTAGAAAAACGTCACGCCGTTGGCAAATACTCTACCAAAGATATAATAAAATATATAAAAACATTAACTTTCATCAGTGGATAATTCGTCCAGAACGGGTGCGCTGATGATCTATTTCGCTCACGCTTGGTGTATTCCGTTCACTCTCCTCGACGGACGGTATGTGCGTAGCTCTTCGATCCGAGATTTAAAAAAAAAGACATCCCTCCCCGGATAACTGAAACGGCGAGGACCCGATTTCGTTTCATTCATCCGCAGATTACTGTACAAAGTTTTCCATTTATAAATCCCTTGCTCGCTAATACAATTCTCATTTTTTCAGTTTTAATCCCACTTTTCGTCTCTCCTACTCTCTCTCATTCATACACACGCAATCGTACGCATACTCGTTCGCTCGTAGTAACGACATTCATACATTATTTTTTCCCCCCTTTTACGCTTCGAGTCTTATGCAAAAATACGATCTTAAAACCTGTTTCTAATCGTACGCACGCCTTCGGTCCCTAAACAGGTGATCTTTTCTTCATTTTCTCTTGAAAGTCTAGGGTCTGTTGGTGAGGAATGTGAGCCACAATCCCATCGACAACGAACATAGAAATTTTGCATATAAATTTCTTTTCGGTAGTAAAAAAAATATATATATATATATATACATATATATATATTCAGGGAGAGAGAGAAAGAGAAAGAGAGAGATTTATTTACACATAAATCTACATGTATCTATATATATATATATAACTCTGGCCCCGAATTCCATAAAACTCTTTCGCGTTTTCGTTTACTTAACAGAGTTCACTATACTTCTTTTCATTTTATAGTTCGTCAACTTATTAATAGATAATTACGATTTAGGGATACGGTCATTGTCCTTTCGAGAGTTCCATAAACGTTGGTGACGTTTTACCTTTCTCCCTCTTGCTTTTTTTTTTTCGTTTCTTTGTTGTTTTCACAGAACATTCGACTAAACGTATATTTGCACATAAATTACCGACGATTAAATTGGCACAACTGAGGTGGCGCAACGGGAAATTGGTTCTGAAGTTTTATCGAATCCAGGTATTTACAGGGTGGATCTTCGCCTCTCGCGCAACGGAGGATCCTCGTAAAAGAATCGAAGTAGGATTGCTTGTTCTGCACAGTTTATAATACATCAATTTCTCGACTCTACGCGAAGACTTTTAATAACAGTTTCTCTTTTCGTTCGAATAAAAAACTTTCGATAAATCTCAATCTCTAGTTACATAACTAAGCATAGTTCACTCCGGAAAATTTACTTTCAAGCTAAACTTTACATCACAGAATAACTTTGGAATGAAATACCTCGATCGTTTCCCGAACACCGTTTTGTACGTTCGTCGGCAACGCTTTATAAGCCTTTCTAAGGTATGCTCGATACTAACCGATGCTTTCGAGTCCAAGCTATGTCTTTTGAATAAGATACTCCTAAAGGATTCTAATTAACTGTAACATTAACGGACAGTTCTTGACTTTTTAATTATACGCAATTATTAGTTTAAATTTATGCGCTTCTGTTATGTTTAAATTACGTATCGATGTCGGTGTCATTTGAATCCTTTGGGGCTCTAGTGCGACGCAGACTTGTGCGGTGACCGAGAGTCGTTTCCCGAGTGCAAAGAGTTAAAACGTAGTCGTAATGCTGACAAAACGTCGGAGTATCTTATTCAAAGGACACGACTCAGATCTCGGGAGCCTCGGTTAGTATCAACTATGAAGACTGGGCTGTGAAAGCCTCAAATATCTTTCTAAAGTAGTTCGTTGTAGAAGTGAATATCGTTCCACACTCGCACACGTGTCTTGCGCACACAAGGGATGGAAAAACCGATGGCGGAATATCCGCGAAAGTTCAGCTTCACTGAAGCATCCTCCAGGATTGCAGGATGACGACCGATTCCTGAGCTCTCCGAAGCGAGGCCGTAAGGAGTCAATCATCGGAAGGACTCGAGGTGGTCCTCGAGCCGATTCAAAATCGGTTGAAAATCGAACGTCATAGAGAGATGATATTAACGTTCAAGCAAAATCGATCAGCGCTTGAAGAATCGACTGATAATTAACCCTTCGCAGACGTCCATTTTGGAGCAACATCCACGTTACGCGTTGGATGGATAATGTACAGGATAGTTCACCGGATATAACCACCTCGGTTTATATCAATATTATCATGCATAGCGAAAAATGATTAAAATAAAGTTAAACGATTTCAAGTTGGACACATTCTGGTAGTAGTTTGTATTTGTAGGTGAATGCGTGGAGAACGTATGAATGATATTAACGTTTTCTCTAAATCTGACACCTTTTTAGACAAGGACAGAGCTAGACTTTTCGTTCAGGGCCGAAAAGATGATGATGATAGAAGACTATGATATCAGAATTAGGATGTTCATATTTCAATAACTTTTTTCTTCTTATGTATGTTCACACATAATTCTGTAATGCATGAATCGATTACCATAAGACTATTTCGTTTTATAAAGTTTTCGGTTTTTCCAATTTGGAAAAATCCGCGTAGCAAACATCAAGTCTTGGGGCCCGGGGGTGTAAAACGTGGCATGTATACTTTAGAGCCGCGACACCCCTGTCGTCCTACGGGTCAAGTTACCTGGGCCAATAAAGCAATAACTACTGTTTCGGTTTACGACCTCGCAAGATCCCTTCCAGCGACTACACGTTTCGTGTTCTCGTTTGACTCCTTATTGTTGGGTATGGGAGGCGCGGATATTATACTAATAACAACAGAATGTGCCTCGAAACCACTTCAACTATATCTTAAACATTTTTCGCAATGCATGACAAGGGACGTAAACATAGGTGTTAATATCTGATAAACTACCCTGTATACACTCTGAACGCTGATAGGCGTTCACCTATCCGTACAGGATCAACGGAAGAACGTACATATGCGTCGATCGTCCGCAAAGGGTCGAAACCAGTCGATTGGTCATCGACGAGGCACAGTAGAAGACATATTTCTGTTTCAATTTTTCTCCTCGGCGCTATAGTGCAGGTTGATCCGTACCTTTGTAGAATGTACTTTTCATCAGTCTTTTTTTTATATCGTTCCGGAAACGTCTGTAATTCATTTCTTTCGTGTCCGTGGATTTGTTTCCTCGCTAATTTCGTATCTATCTAGTCGTTTGATCGGCAGCGATGTAGAAACCAACAGATTCTGTCATTTCGGAATGATAATAAATATCCCTTGGAAATCATTTCCTGATGGCAGACAGTAGAAAGATGTTTCTTTCGCGGTTGTTCTCCTCGATACGCTTCATAAGCAGATTTCATCATCGAAGAGATTTTCTAGAAATCGCATTTCTGTTCGCGAACGAGCGACGAGGATGCGCTGCGGTGAAACGGTCTATCGACACTGTCGGCATTTAAAACGCACAATCAAATCGGCACTAGGTTTCGCGTCACTTCCTCTCCTCCGACTCTTGATTGGTTTTTACGAGATTGTACGCGTGACTTCTATATTTCGTAGGCGGATCGTGAAGAGGTAGAGGTTGCTGTTGTTGCTGTTGCTCGTTGGATGGCTGACTCATGCTGGACATCGAGAGGTCTGTCGGCATATCGATTTCCGGCTCGGCGCCACTTCCTCCTTCTTCTTCCGGCTCCGACTTTATCCGCATTTGCTGACGCAGCAAAGATATGTTCTTTATATTCTTCAGTTCTGTCGGATTTCGCAGAAACCTACACACAAAGACATTACGTACTTTTAAATAAGTTCTGCTTTCACCCATGGTAATGGCGAAACTATGTTTACACATTCTTAGATAGGCTTTCAACTTTTTCAGTGGCTACGGACACCAGGGTGGTCCCTACTTCAATGATTCTTTTTACATCTTAATGATTTGCATGTATCAGGACTACCGGAAAGTTCGATAAACGATATACAAATTGCAATCATGCTGGCAAGATGTCATAAATAATGATAAAAATTATATTATTCGATAAAATTTATTCAAAGGTATGAGGAATTTATTATTTTAAAAACGGACAGAACTTTCCGGTAGACTTAATATTAGGGTTGTCCCAAAAGTTTCTTTCGCGAGTCGCAACTCAATTATTTTACGTGATCGTGTTTGTATAAATAGACAATCTAATTTCATAGATATTTATGTTGTAACAGTAATGGAGCAACACGAATCGTGCACAATTCAGTAATGTAACATGAACCATAAAATATCGTGCATGTATTACTTATTAATAAAGCGAAAGAAACTTTTGGGACAACCCCAATATATCAGCCCGGTAAATATGAAGCTAGTTTTTCTAATTACAATATTTTTGTAATATCATTTTAAACGTTTTAGTTTCATAGCTTCATATTTACAGCGCTAATATACAAGTGCTAATATACAAGAAAATAATTAAGATAAGAATTATTTGCATGTATTTGTAATATATATAAAAAAAAAATATCATTGAAATAAGGTCTTCAGTCTAACTAAAAGTAAGAGGATGTTTCATAGAAACTCACTGGTAACAGTGCCGTTCTCCTTGGACCTTTCGTAGGATATTGACACGATAGTAGTACCGAAGGGCTCTACTCATTTTGTCGTAATTCATGGAAAGATGATTCTTCTGGATGCCCCAGAGCCTCGCTAGGCCGGGAGGGTCGACAATTTTGAACACACCCGTTTCCCGACTTTTCCACGCGATGTAGTGTGTGTATCGTTGCGAAGGGTCGTTTAGAAGTTGCTGAAGAAAATCCCACAAAAGTCTACCATCTGAAAGAAAAAAAAAATGTTTTCAAATTGTAACATCTTCTTACATATGATTAAACTGCTTATAATTAAATTAACATAGTATATATAATATATATAATTCGTAATACGTAGTACTACGTTTATAACAATTAAATATATGTAAACTGTTTTTATTAATACGCATTAGGCGTGGAAATTAATTTTTTAATGTTTTCAAGGTGAATTTTAAGGTGAAAATTGATTTCGTGTCAGATTTGACAATGTCGTTTCTCGTTAAAGTTTCAATAGTCTAAATGGCCGAGACAGTAACTCTAGCAATTATAAAGAGATCTTTTTCAAATTTTGACAAAAAATTCTGAAATATACAAGGGTGTCTCAGAATTACTGTAAGAACTGGAAATGGAGAGTAGCTAATTGTAAGACGATTCTGAACGACAGTTTCCTTTGCAAAAAATGTCGGATGGTGCTTACACTAATTATGCGACATCCTGTATATTTTGTATAAAATACAACAACAACAAAAACCGATTTCTTGAACATGTTACAGTGGTCTGGCCCAGGCAACGCGACGAACGTGTCCCCCTAATTCTGGTTGAAAATCGTAAAAGCTGAAAGAAAACCAGAGAACAGAAAGCAGGACGAGTGAAACGAGTACTCACTTGTATTGGGTTCGGGCGAATCGTTTGGGAAAAATTCCCTCGCGTTGGCAGGATTCGTCCTGAAGGCACCGGGCGTCAGAGGCATCATTGGCTGTGTTAACGTGGGACTTGGTTGATCCTTAACGCAAACTTCGCTTAGCCTTTGCGCTGCTAAAGCGGTCGGCGTGGCTGGCGGGCTTCCGGTAGCCGCTTGTTGGTTATCCTCGTCGGAGTCGCTCTTGTACACTTGACTTTGAGTGCCCTCCGTGTGTCCTGGCGAACCCGCTTGACTGTCCACCGACGGCGCAGGTGATAATGTCACCGAATTCGCGGACATTAACGAGGCTAAGTTCGCGGTGTACGGGTTCTCCGTCCAGGTGGGAGTGGGTGGATGAGAATGAGGGCTGAGAGGATACGCGGAGGGTCTGGTAGGTGTCACGGGACTACTGGGAAGGCACCTTTGAAGCTGATTAAAGTCCCTGGCAAGCATCGAAAGCACGTTGTGCAACACGTCGCCCGCGCCTGGGCATCTTTCTCCCAAGTCGGCCTTTGTCAATAAGCAAAGAGCCTTTCCGTTCATTTGGAACATGTCCATGTCGAATTGGGGTAGGTCGAATTCTCGTTCGGCCCATCGGAGAAACGTCGCCACGTCTTCGCGGGACCACAGTCGCGGGTCGGAGGCTGTAACAAACGTTTATCGTTATTTTCACTTTTATTTTTATCAGGGAACAGAAATAAGTCATTCTAAAATATTCAACGATAAAAGTCATTGACAAGAACTTGATTATTATTGAAATTCAAGATAATCAACACAGAATATAAGGAACAAACATCGAAGAATAAAATTATTAAAAAATATCGATTTTTTAACGATTTTATACAATATAATATAATATAATATAATATTATAAAATATATTTATATAAATTCTATATATTCTATATATATTTCTACAGACAGATATCTATACAGACAGATATAGAATATATATTTCTACAGACAGATATCTATACAGACAGATATCTATACAGACAGATATATATATAGACAGACATATCTATACAGACAGATATATATATATAGACAGACATATATATATATTCTAGGTCGATGAGTTCCTCTAAACAAGTGCTATTTTATTACGAATAAAAATATATACATGTACATCGTTGTACGCATCCTTGTATATTTTTGTATATTTACATTCGACGTAAATACGTAAATATCCGTAGATTGGTCATTTGAAATATCTATTATTTTAAACGAATAAATTACTTTTATCTTCAAATAACCGAATTAAAAATATAACGAATCGAAATAAATGATTTCGAATAGCAATTAATTCTTTTCATTTCAATTAAAATTTTCCCGAGTCTGACAGATTAATTGCCCTCGTACTTTATATTACACACAGCTACGTCACCGTGCTGAATTGCAGCAACACCGAGGAAGCCGGTAAGATCTCACCCGGAATTTCTTTCACCCGACATCATACTTACTTGACTCACTACATGACTCAAAGTGTTAAACCACGCCCCCGCGAGCTAAGATACCGTTGGTGGGGAATAGTTTACGACTGATAGGGCACATGTGTGCGCAGATCACGGACTCCCACATCTCAAGTCCTTGTCAAGCCAACTGAACCTTCAAGGTCACCTCTGTCCGTACCTCTGCCTCTTTTATTTCCGCGTTCCGCTCTCGAAACAAAACGAAGACAGCGGTATTGGCTTGAGTTATCCTTGAAGGTTCGATTGGCTTGACAAGGACTTCGATAGTATAGAAAGAAAAAAAAAGAAAAAGTAAAAGGAAGGAAGAAGTAAAAGGTGCCAGAGACGCAACGATTATCGAATGATGAGTCGATGGAAAGATGTGCAACAACAGCTATGCAACTTGCTGCACGATGAATCATTAAGTTTATGGTCTCTTTAACGAGTTCCGTGTCACGTGGGTCGCGTACGAATCATTCTAAACTAAACTATCCGTTCAAGTTGTTTGTAATTTCACCGTGTAACGGAAACGGTTTCTTTCCCAAAATTAATACGGAACAGTTTCGTGCTTGTAGCAGAATGACTAAATAGAGTCTGTCTCGCAAGCAGCGTGTCGGCTATATTTTTGTAAATATTTCTATATATTACATAGGTTTCGTATAGGTCGAATCTACATCTAAAACACTAATACGCATTTAGCTACCTCTCTTAAGCTGCCAGGACCAAATCAACAGAATCATATCGGACTTAGCGGAATATTTAGTACTGCATTTGTACTAATTTGTACCATCAAAAGAAATTTTGTACCTGTTGCCGTTTTCAAGAAAATCGTAATATTAATATTAAGCTAGCAGCGCCACGATTTTTTCGTAAACGGTAACAGGTACAAAATTTCTTTTGGTGGTACAAATTAGTAAAAATTCAGCACTAAATGTATCCACTTTAATTTTGTCATTTTTATTAATCTTGACGCGTGGTCCCGCTAGCTTAATATTAAGCTAGCAGCGCCACGAATTTTTCGAAAACGGCACGAGGTAGAAAATTATTGTTGGCGGTACGAATTAGTACAAAATAAGTACTAAATATTCCACCGAGTCCGATACGATTCTGTTGATTTTGGTCCTGCAAGCTTAAGCGAGGTCAGTTTCGTACTTGTAGCAGAATGACTAAATACTATTTGTAATTGACCATTCGACTGGTCCAGACACACACTCTGGACAATCGTTTAGTATCCAGCACGAAACGGCAGAGGGGGTAGCTTTCTGAACTCGCAATAACGAAAGGAAGGCTTCAATAATTCGCAGTAACGAAAGGAAGAACACCGTTTATCGCGAAAAGGGATCAACACGTTCGGCGCGTCAACGCGTTATTCAACGTACATAGAAACGACGTTCGATTCGTTTCTTGCACCTTTAGCTGCCTATTTTGATTTCGTTGTACTTTATAAGGGTGTCCCAAAAGTCGGGGAGGAGCCGGAAACGGGGGGTAGCTGAGACGATTCTGAACAACAATTTCCTTTGCAAAAATGTCGGATGG
>NC_071977.1:5378669-5393807 GCF_026283585.1 Hylaeus volcanicus
AACGAAGCCACGTACAACATTTTCGCTAAGGAAAAAGTTGTTTCAAATCACCTCTCGAACCACACCTTTCAAGGAGTTACAACATTTTTGGACCACCCTGTATATACTTTTTCTATTTATATATCATAAATTTCTACTAAATTATCTAATTACTTCCTGACTTTTAGTAAATATATACTATCTTCGTTAACTTAAAAAATCGTGTGTACGTCTTCAAAAAATGTAGTGTAAATTTATAAACAAATTATCATTTTCGAGTTAACATTAAAATGCAACTCATGGCTATAGAAGCTAAACGGTAGCCAACTTTTATGAAACGAACAATATACAATTTGTAAATTTTATTTACTCGACAACCTCGATAAGATGTATTATTTACTTGTTAATCTTGATAAAATGTCTTGTTTACTCGAAAAACACTTGAAAAATGATTGTATTTCTAAACATTAGTTTTAAGGAAAAACCACAATGTCGAATGTTTTGGTCAATACTAGAATCCTATGATTCAGACTCCATCTTCGAAATAAACATTTTCACAAATATGAATTTGTTTAAAGAATACGAAAACATACAACATTCTCTGGATAACTGAAATGACATCATCTTCGCTACCGAAGACTAACGACACAAAGGATATTATACTCTTTGACCGCAGCTATTGAATCATGCGGACAAACATGCAAACATCAATTATGCACGCAAATTAAGTTTGAAATTCAATGAAACAATACTTGTACGTGTATTCCACTCATAACTACGTACGTTCGTAATCTATATTTCTTTTCTTTTATTAAATACGTACGACTACTTTATTTTCCGAAGCATCGCACGATGCTATATTTTGTAAAATTAGTGTTCCTAACGTGATTATCACATTATTACCAATATAAATCGCTAATAATCGTAGGTATTCAGTGGTTCAGCCTTGCTCATGCTGACATTAACAAAATACGAACTACGTCGAGCCATTCGGTGGTTCGCAGATCGCCCATCTCCTATTTAACTCGATTATTATGCGGAATAATTTTTCCAAGTAAAACTGTATTGTTCAAATACTTAAAAAAAAAAGAGAGAGAGAGAGATCCTCAGCATTTCAATTATTTAGGAAAGCAATAGATATAGACACGGACAAGAATTAAGTAGAATGTAAGATAGAGAGTAAGCGTAAGTGAAGGTGAGTTGTAAAATTAAAAGAAAGGTGTGCCAGGGCGCAAATTGTGCGTGTCCAAGGATGAAGGTCGGTAAAGTAGACACGATAGGAAAAGTAGCGGCAGAGCCGAGAATAACAGGAAGGTTTCCAAGTCTACGAGTGGATTGTTTATATCTCGGGCTGAGTATGGCGACTCACGCTGACAGAGTCCAACAAGGAGAGAGAGGAAGATGAAGCAACAGAGAGCGAGTGTTGGATTATCTGCGTTCGGCGCTTCGTAATCGAAAGTAGAGAAACACGTGTACCGGCTGACAATGCGTAATTCACCAATGAAAATTAAAATTATTATATCTTTTATACCCTTTTATCAGAGTATTATCGATATCTTATTCCACGTTCTTTTGTATTATATCGAGTTCTTCTGAATTGCACAGAGTAACATAACTGCAAGTATTTTCTTTAGAGACAGCACAGTAGACCCACTATGTCTTAACACTTTACCGACCGGGTAGCGGTTCAAGATCCTAATGCCCTCCTCACCGCCCGCTCGGCAGCATATCTTCCCTGGCACCGGGAATTGTATAAAAACACGAGAGCTTACAGAGCAAAGCAACTTGTATCTCGATTCAAAGTAACAAATACTTGCTAGTTACCATAGCAGTTACCGGTCGGTAAGCGTTGGAGACAAAAAGCCGATCAATCGGCTACCGGTCGGTAAAGTGTTAATTTGTACAATGGGTTTACCGATCGAAGAGAAGAACGTCCCAAAAGAGAAGAAGATTCTCCCCAATGGAAGGAGGAGAAAAGCGCACCTCCACTTTGGCCAACCGATGGCCCATCGAAGCGACAATGATATTGTAGTAGAAACGGCAGAGGTTTGGAAACGGTTGGTGTCGATTAGTGTGGATGCTTGCAACTTGCAACCCGATATCGTACGGGTGATCCGTAACCAAGTGTGGTGACGCGGATGCGCTGATTGGAGCGTATCCCAATCTCGTCGCCCATGGGAGCCGTGTTTGATTAAGCCTTTGAGGCAGGTGTGGACACACTGAATGCAACCGAATCGAAATATCCCGCATGTTGACGTTAAACGACTCCGTATTAAAACTCACAAGTACTAGCCGAACACTGCCCGTTTACGCATTCGGTATGTGCCACGTGCCGACTACGCTCAGCTGTGTGAAGCTTGCCAGCTCACTTTGCGCTCAGCTCATAAACAGACTGCGGATCTTTGTGCAAAATAAAATCTTTGCAAACGTTCCTACAAAACTTGAACCTAAGTAGGAATTTATTTTACTTTCTACTTAATGTAACCTTTACTTACATATTTTTTTTTTTTTTTTTATATTATCGCATACTGTGTGCATTTTATATTATAGTTCCTTGAACATTCAAATCTTCCTATGAATGCATAAAAATCCGCAGTGTACTTGTAAATAATTAAGTGTTCTTACTTCATTTTAATAGTTTTATCATTTCTGATCTATCCAAGTAATAGTTGTATCAATTGGAACTGTTGGATAATTTTTGACCAATGTTAAGTGCAGGAATCTGTGGTATAAATATAATATTAGACTGGAAAGTAATGTAGTTTCATTTACATTAAAATTCAAACAAATTTTTAAATAAATTTCTATTTTTAATCAATTATGTAATCGCCCTCGTTATTAGCAGCCTTTTGCTATCAGGTGTGCAGAATTTTTAATGCTGGATTGATAAAAATCAATAAGCTGACGAGTGATAAACAAGTATTTAAAATTGCAAAAACGACATTACTTTCCGGTTCACCTAATATATTATAAGAGTATAAATATTTTAGAACAGTATAAAACATCGTTTTTCTTTCATCGAAATCTGTCCTTGTTCTAACGAATTCAATCTATTGACTACAGACTCCAATTTAAAATTTTATATTTCAAAAAGTGAATATGTTTAAGCGAATGCTATTTTATTACGGATGAAAATAAACATTTCTGTTTAAACTTCTATTTCAACAAATTATTTATATCGTATAACTTGTTTTTTTGAAAAAACATTTTCTTACAGCTTCATTCCCTCGTGAGATATTTAATCATTTCGTTTTAAACGAAGAACCCTGTAGATTTATAAATTTGGTTAATGCGTTAGAGAATTTAAATGTTGTAATAATAATAATAATAATAATAATAATGTAATTGTAATAATAATAATAGTTTTAAGAGGTTACTGTAAGTTTTGCTTTTATTTGTTTCAAATTTTATTTTGTTTGGTATATAATGTTGGCAAATTTCAATTGATTACTTAAAACTCTAATCTATTTTAAAATTAAAACTGAAACAATTCATTGAAATTACATAGATCGTACTGTCAATCTACTGAATTTTATTAACAAAATGTAATTTTCATACCACTTATGGCCAATTACGTGGATCCTATCCACCTGGACTAGCAGGAGTGGTACCTAATCACCAGATCATCTGAAATAAAAAAAAAAAAAAAATAATGTTATTTACTGTATCGGAGATACATTTAATTGATTGAAAATAATAATATAAACAATCCAAGAATGAAAATAAAGAAACTTACACATTTCGTACAATTTATTGATTAATAAGTTTATAATTTTATTAATTTGGGATTCTTGACTTGGTTTCTTGACTTGAAATTTCTTTGAAAATGTAATAAATCTTAATCGATAATATAATTGTCATCGTTGATTTTTATATAATAGTCAATTGTTTTTATTTTAACAGGAAAATTGAAAGTGCTACCTGCAGAAGAGTTCCCTAAAGTATGATTATTTATTATTAGACTGTGGATGACATGTAAATTCATATTTTCACAGATTGAGATAACGACTCGAGATTTAAATAAAAGTACGTCTTATCCTTCAAACAGTGTAACGTATATTTTCTTGCCGATATTTTATACATTTTTACATTCACTTATAGATCCTTACAGATTTTTCCACGTTTTCACTTGCTACGAATGCATAAACATACATTACTCACAGTGAAAGTTATTTATGAATCAAACCCAATTCATCAAACTTTTTTCGTCAATTTATTATACATGGAGTGGCTCCACGCAATTAATCATAAATTGTATCTCTGAATTTCTATACAATAATTAACAAACAAAATAGTTTTGGCTAAAGTATTATATGTAAAGTATTACATGTAACAGAAAATAAAAGTGACGAAGTTTAAAATTTTTAGCATAGGACACCAGAGGTCCTTCTAAGGAGACTTTTGCTGAGGTTTGGTTTAGATCTAACGAGTGGAGTAATTTACAAGTATCGTAGATGGCATTGTTATCTTAAAATATTAGCACACTCGGTCTAACGAAAACTGTGTGCGTAACAATTTGGCGAATTACGTTTTTCATTTGAGATTGTTAAATTTAGTATACAGTGAGACAGAACATCTTAAGGAAATTGGAACTTTTCACGTTTTCATCAAAATCAGTACGTAAAGATTTTTTAGAAAAAAATTGCGTCAGAGAATTTTTGGGTGTGTACTACTACACGGTCATCTACTTAGACCTTATTTTCACGAACATAATTTAACATGTTAAAGTTATTTAAATTCTCTCGTGGGACACCCTATATATAGCTTCGCAAATAAATCAATTACGAAGTAGCTATAAATCAATTACAACGATCCGTTTGTCGAGGGTGTCGTTCTGCTCGTAAATGTATGTTATTGGTTATCACGATTGGTCCGAATGAAATTTACGTAATACGAAAGTAATATAGAAAGGGAGAGGTAAAATGTGACGTACGAGAAGAGAGGATAGATGCGAGGGTCAGTGACACGTCGTCGAACAGAGGTTTATCAGCCGAGTGAGTGACCCACGCGGTTAGCGTTCTCCGCCCTCTTTCATACCCTCCGCTAATGCACAACTATATTGGACGGCGTTGTTTTGATCTTTGTTTCGAAGCGAACAGCCATTTCGTTGCGAAACGTGTAAACAGGTATATTAAATAACGTGAATATTACAAGTCATATGAAGTTGCCTAACTTTAGTACTATAGCAGTGCTGTGCAGTCCTAGGCCACTTGTGTTACATTACATCTTTCTCATTTGTACTGTTAAAGAAAGCTTTCATTTAACTGTTTGGGGCATGACGGGATTAAAAGTGTCCCACCTTTTCGATGGACCGTAACGCATGGTGGGACATTTTTAATCCCACCTCGAGATTTTGCAATAGCTGCATGTGTATAAGTGTGACACCTTTATTAATAAAAATATAACAATTTTGTTTGATTTAAAACGCAATAAAATTCCTGTGCAACATGGGTCTATTTTATGACCTGAATTCCAGTACCGCAAAGAGTTAAGCATCAATTCGTTTTCTGCATATGTATAACTCCGATACGTGTTTATAAAATGGTTTAGAATTTGGCAGAGTTACTACTCGTAGTCATAGGAACATGGTTTGAAAATTTCCAATTTTTAGTACAATTATTTCCTTGCATACCAGCCCAGTAAATATGAATCTACTTTCTCTACTTCAAATATTTTTGTAATTTTATTTCAAATGTGTTAAATACGAAGAATTAGTTTAATTACGACCTAGGTTCTGTTTGCCAATTTGAAAAAATTCGATTTCTTTTTTTTTTTTTTGTTGCCTTAATCATTACTAAAAAATCTAGAAAATATACTCTTGAAGTTACAAACCGGAATTCGTTCTAGTTGTCTTGATACAGTTGGCAAAAGATGCGCGTCGTGATAAATTAACGATAGGTGTACGGAGCCCGGTCGTTTTCATCCGCTCCAAATTTCACAAAGTTTTATAAGAAACCCTTTACCCATAAAGTTTGGAACTTTATATTTTTCGCCAATCACTTGTACCGACTTTTGTCCGTACGAAAAGACAAGCATATATCCAAATTCATTTTTGTTCAAGCTTCCTAATTAATTTTAGTAAATGCACTTCGCTTATTAAAGCAGCCATACTCGAAGGGTGCTCCACGGAGCCCTCTGGGGCACCACGAGGCCCGTGCGAGGGTTTCGCGTAAATATCAATCAAGAGAACGAACCAGTTTACGTAAAGTTTATGTATCGTAAACTATCTACCTGTTATCTATTTTTGCACGATTTCTATTAACCCTTTGCACTCGAGAGGCGACTCTCGGTAGTAAAAAACAGGTCTCTAGGTTTCCTTTAGGTTGAATTTCTTTGGAACTCGAAGCGTCAATAAAATGATCGTCGTCGAGGCAAAAGTGATCCGATTCTCAAATCTCAAATTAGAGATCTCATTATCGAAATCAATATAATCTTAGCATTCGCGACGATAGAATGCCAAGAAAGCATCTCGAGTTGCTGGTAGATACCAGAAAAAAATCCTCGAGTGCAAAGGGTTAAAGAATAAACATAAAACCCGGTTTTCGCTTATTTTGTTTACTTACACGGCTCCGTAAAATATTTAATTACAATATTAAGAAGGAAGTGTTCCGTCGCGAAATGAGTCCGACGACCGCTGTATTAAAGTGCGACTCCGGTGATAGAAATCCGATAAGGAATCTCCGTAAACCGAGTTTTAAAACTGTTTGAACTTGATACTTTAGGACAACAGAATGCCAGATATCGGTTATTTTTTAAGCCAACAAGGCAGAAAGTCCCTTTAACATAAAAATAAACCGTATGGGAAAAGAGAGAGTATCCCCGCGAGACTTCTCGAGTGAGACATCCTGCGAGAAAGAAACACCTACCAAGAGTAAAGTGTATCTTCGGAGGAAGGTTTTCAAGTTTACCGGGCCACTTGAAAGAAACCTTTTCTCCCGGACGGAGGGGTGGCCGGCGCGGCGGCGCGGGGGTGGGCGCGCGAGAGGGAGAAAGACGAGACAAGAAATGCGAACGAGGAGCGAGGAGGAATAAAGAGAAAAGAAAGAGGCTGGTTCCCATGAGGAGGAGCCGCTGCCGAGTGACGAGGGTGAAGCAGCTTTTTATCGACTTCCGGTCGGCGTTAGTTGCACGCACGTGCATTCGAGGTCTTGATGCTCTCTTTGTGCCTCCGCAGAGATTCTCATCCATTCTCGGTATTTCGCTCTTTCTTCCTTCTTTCTTCGTGTAACAGGTAGTCCCCGCCTTTCGAGGAATTTTCAGCCCGTAAAAAACCGTTTCGGTGGCTGCATCGCGTCAACTGTGACGTCGGTGTTCTCAACAAATTTCATCTACGAATTTCATTTTTCCATCGCCATCCACGTTACGATTTTCTACCGCATTCCAACGTTTCGTTGCTTATTCGATTTTTCAGGTTTAACGATTTGTACGTTAACTTTAGAGAGCCGATATATCGTCGTAACTTGTTTTCTATAGAATCAACACTTTATCGTTGGGCATTTTTACAGCGAATTTACTCGATATTCTTACTCCATTCTTTAGTTTTAGTAAATATATTAGGTGTACTGGAAAGTAATGTCGTTTTTTCTTTTTCTTTTTTTTTTTACATTAAATTCAAACAAATTTTTTATAAATTTCTATTTTTAATTATTAATTGTATAATCGCTCCCGTTATCGGTAGCCTTTTGCCATCTAGCGTGCAAATTGTCGATGCCAGATCGATAAAAATTGATTGCCTTCAAATTTTAGACAGAGAGAGACAGAGGATTAGGTAGAGGGGCTCGTCGGTGGTCTTTGACCTGTTTCCACAGGGGTGTTCCTAACCACCTGACTCTAAAGTAGGGATGGCGTGAAAAATCACTAACAATGATTTTTCACGGTGATCACACAATCACGACAGCAGTCGTGATTAAACTTCGATCACGACCGTGATCCGAAAGATGGCGTTTCAGAAGCGGTTCGTGTTAATTATTATCGTTAGTGTATCGCTGTCTCCCCTTAGCGGAAATTCAGAAAACAACGAATGAGTCAAATTTAAATTGTATTAAAATTATATCAACATTGCTTTTAGACCATATTATAATACAACCTGAAGCGCATTTCATATACAGGGTGTCCCAAAAATGTTGGAGGTCCTTGAAAGGGGTGGTTCGGGAGGTGATTTGAAACAACTTTTTCCTTAGCGAAAATGTTGTCCGAGGCTTCGTTGAGGAGATATTAACGAAAAACACTGACCAATCAGAGCGCGCGGATACCGTTGGAGCTGCCGCGGTAGCGAAGGCTATGTACTAAGCGGCCGCGTTTATGCGCGAACAAGTGACTCGGCGTGCATCGAAGGACATTGACGCTGCCGCCTAGCGCGTAGCCTTCGCTACCGCGGCCGCTTAAACGGTCTACGCGCGCTCTGATTGGTCGGGGTTTTCGGTTAATATCTCCTCAACGAAGCGCCATCCGACATTTTTGCAAAGGAAATTGTTGTTCAGAATCGTCTCAGCTACCCCCCATTTCCGGCTCCTCCCCGACTTTTGGGACACCCTGTATAACCTAAGGACAGCATAATTCGTGAAAAGTGAAAAGAATGTTTTGTACCAATCAGAAGCGATCACGAAGAATCACGAATCACTGTGAAAAATCATCGTGATTGAATCACGAGCGATTCAAAAGTAGCTAGTTCGCGTCATCTCTACTCTAAAGCTCGGTATCCACTTATTACGTATCCCTGTTGCGTGTCATAATTCGATACAGAGATGCGTAAACGAACGAATCTTTTTCCAAAAGAATTGTGACTTGGCACTCGGCTGATTGTGAGATAGCGTAACCGTGGTGCGTTAACCTTTCGTTTAGTTGTAAAATTATATTACTAGTAGTAGACCTGGGCGAATTCGAAGGAGAACGGAAATGTGAAATAGCTATTTGAAATAAATTACTTCGAATCGTTATTTTCGATACAGTTATTTTAAAATAAAAGAGATATCGACTCGTTTAAGATAACAGCTGTTTCAAATACCGAATTATTTGGTTACTTCTATATTTCAAATTTAAAGAAAGAAATAATCTTCCAAATAAAATTGCCACAAGAAGAACGTATTTTAAGAAATCTTTTTAAATCTTCGTAATTTGATTTCATCAAAAATTCGTTCGGCTGAAACAACATATATGAAAGATTGTTTGTTTACGTCTATCTAATATTGTCGCAAAATGTGTTGTACCTTAGGAAAGCAACCCGAGCAAGAACAACCCTACTCTTTTCCTTCGTCTTTCGTCATATAATTTCATGCACTCATTTTCAAGAAGAAAAAAACACACACACACACACACACACACACACACACACACATTTAACAGACACAAAAATTTATTTTCCAAAGATTTCTCAAGATAATAGTTTCGAAGGGCGTTAGGAGAATCGAGGATCGAAGAGAAACGATGGAGGAACCGATAGAACATCGACGAAGGTATTTTAAACGCGACTTCCTCTTCGAGTTTTCCTCGAAAGAAGGGAACCGGATGCCATCTATCGCCGCCGTCTGCTTCCTTTTGCTTCCCTCTTGGAATTAACCGTGGAAAAGAGAGAGACGGAGCGTTCGTCCAGAGACGGTTTACCAAGAAGCAGAGAAAGGGAAAAGGAAGCAAGAGACGAGAGAGGACACGGAACGAGAGAAGAAGATCGAATCGAGCGCTCCTTGAAAGAATAAAGAAAGACAGGGACGGAGATAGAGAAAAAGAGAAGTCCAAAGTCCGCGCTTCCGGTATACGGATACGGACCGGTTCTCTTCTTTGCAGAAGCAGAGGAGCCAGAGAGGGAGAGGTCAGCCAAGAGACGGAATCGTTTTCTGAAATGCTGCTCGTTAAAGAATTCACGGACATATATCAGATACAGCGCGAGACAAAATGTTGGCCCGAACCATTCTTTTTGTTCGGTTATATATATAAATTTGTTTTGTTTATGAAAAACAAAACAAGCATAAATTGATACATTGAAATTTAGTTGGAAATGGAAAAAGAAACAAAATACAAGAAAAAAAGGCTCGGGAGCGAATCATAGTAATAGCTGAATATGAAATATATATATGTATATAACTGAATATATATATGTATATAACTTTTTGGAATATTTAACTGAAGGAAGATTAAATATAATGCCTTAGAAAGGCACAGAATTAATTTCTACACTGAATCCATAGGAACGTAATAATATATTAAATCGTAGAAACTAATTATGCGACTTTCTGTAAATAGTGAAGCAATTCCGAATTAAGAAAATTTGTAATTTGTAATTCTGGCTTGGGTTAGTTTTCGATGGATTCGACAATATCGAACGCTGTTAATGTATACATGTATACTATCTACGTGGAAATACCGTTTGAGTAGGTTTAGGGCATTATATATAACTTTTTGGAATATTTAACTGAAGGAAGATTAAATATTGTATGGTTCTCCTTGGTCAATAAATATAATACCTTAGAAAGGCACAGAATTAATTTCTACACTTAATACATAGGAACGTGATAATATATTTAATTGTAGAAATTAATTCTGCGACTTTCTGTAAATAGTAAAGCAATTTTGAAGTAAGAAATTTGTTAAAAACGCTCTTTTAATATTAGTTATTAACAAGTAATTATGAAATAAATTTCCTAAAGATATTAATTGAAACTTTACGTTTCATCGGTATACGTTACGAAAAATCCATATACATGTATGTATTATATGTATAAGGTGACCTATGAAATACCGGTACTACATCTGAAGTAACAGTAATACCGTTTAATAGTCGCTAATAATTTTTTTTTTTTTTTTTATTTTTTTTAAATGTAGTAAGTCGTATTCGCGACAAATGCAAAATAAAGTCTCGCACGACATACGTCAACAAACATTGCAAATATTGTCCAGGAAGAAGCGAAGATCGCACGTATCAGGAAATGAATGAAAAATGTTTAAAGAGTGTCGAGGAACTACTTGTCCACCGGTTATACAATCTATAAGAATTTGCATAAAACGTAATTCCACGCTTTCTTGTAAATGAGAATGAATCGTACGTCTACTGGCATTATAACATACAGGGTGTTTCGTTAAAATCGGAATGGTTTAATATCTAACGAGGAAATGAAGCTAACAACAAATGTTCTTACAAAAGTTATGCGATTTAAATGGACAAATTATATGGTGTAAATAATATTGTTGTAAGTAAATTAGTGGGGAAGATTTGAAAAATAAATCATCTTTTTTTTTTTTTTTTTTTAAGTGGAGCCTTATAATGTTTCACCTATTTACGCACAAGCAATAGGTAAAAGTGATGAAAAGAATGATAGTAAAATAGTCGGGCGAGAATGTGTTTTACATTATTAATCATCGTATTCGTCATTATTTTTATACATTATTTATATTTCATTTACGTTAATATTCAATATTTTCTTGGAAGGACTTCAAGTGAGATAAGTAAAACATTAGAAGCTAATTTGTTGCAAATGGATGATATTGTTTCTGGTAAGGTATGTGTTTACGTATAATACTTTGTGTTAACTGTATTACAAATATACATATATTGAAACATACAAAGAGGACATTTTAGTTTACATTTTTTTCATTTTTAAGATGATTTTTGTAAACTAAGAAAAATTTAACGTGTGCAATTCCATCACACACCGAGTATTACTCTACAGAATTAAAAGAGAAATGAAATTTATGAAAAACAAAACAAGCATAAATTGATAAATTGAAATTTGGTTGGAAATGGAAAAAGAAACAAAATACAAGAAAAAAAGGCTTGGGAGCGAATCATAGTAATAGCTGAATATGAAACAAAACTAGTTTCTTTTAATTTTATCTTTAGTCGACAAAACAGAGAAAAGTTTATTCGACTTACTTTAATTCTAATTTAATTATGATTCAATTCTTGGAACCTTTTTACAAGATATTGAAATCATATTTTACTAAATAATGAATGTGGTTAAAAATAAAGTTTGGTAAAAAAATTTTGGTAAAAAATAAAGTGGTTAAAAAAAAAGTTTCATTGTAAACTATTAAACTGTTTATACAACGGCTGTAGATGTTACAGCAATGAATAGAGAAATTAACAACAATTCTATTGCAGTACTTTCCAACACGTCATACTAAATGTTACTCTGAATATTACTCTGCGGAATTAAAAAAAGAATAATAAAATTGATGAAAAAGAAGGTAAGCTTAGGATCGATCTAGTCCTCCCCTGAGGCTCAGAGAGACATTTCCCACCCCCTTTGTCACTCTGCCAGCGTAGTGCTTCCACCTTCACTTCCGGGTTCCAAGCTCTGCCGACCGGAATTATGTTTCGAAAGTATTTCTTCTTACGCCCTCCTACAGCCGCTCCCCCTCCACCTTCTATCTCTTTCTCGTTTCTCCCGTTCTACCACTTATCAACCCCCTTGGCTGCGATAGCTCATAAATGCAAAGTCATTCCCATCGCACTCAACTGACTATTCCTCGCTTGAAAATTAACATAAGTAATTGTCACAAATTATCTTATCATAATTACCGCGGCAATACCTTTTCGATAATTGTAATATCGTAGATTATTTATAAAATGTAAGTTAAAATGTATCCATGGTATGAAATCGTCTATAATATTACAATTTAATCTATAGATAAAATATATTAGTCTGTCTGGAAAGTCCGTGGCGATTTTTGGTAGGTGGTACACGTCTGTTTATATCGAAACGGTTGAAAACAATTAACACGGGTGCATCCCTTAAAAGGTGGAAAGGCCGCGGAACAAAATGGTATTTATATAATTCAATAAATATATATCAAAATTCAAATGTCCCTTCGAATTTTTTTTTAAAATTGACACGAACTTTCTGGGCAACCCAATGCTTACATGTATGGTATGAAATTTTCTATAATAATAATAAATCGTGATCTATAGACAGAATATATCTACAGTCTGTCTCATAAGAGCGTGTCGGCAATGTTTCTGTGAATGTTTATATATTTGTACAAAATTATATATGGGTCGAATCTACACCTAAAACACTAATACGCATTTACCTAGTAAGGTTTCCAATCTCATCCACTATCTACAGTATATACAAAAATCCATCAAATGCAGTCTTCACATGAGATAGATCTACATATAATATTTATACTATGAAATGAATTATAATAGTAAAAGGCGATCAATGAATAAAATATATCTATAGTATAAAAATGAAAACTGTTTCATCATGGTATGAAATTTTCTATAATTATAATAAATTGTGATCTATAGACAGAATATATCTACACTATCCACAGTGTATACAAAAATCCATCAAATGCAGTCTTCACGTGAGATAGATTTACATATAATATTTATACTATGAAATGAATTCTAATAGTAAAAGGCGATCAATGAATAAAATATATCTATAGTATAAAAATGAAAACTGTTTCATAATAACTGTTCCATTATGGTATGAAATTTTCTATAATAATAATAAATTGTGATCTATAGACAGAATATATCTACACTATCCACAGTATATACAATAATCCATCAAATGCAATCTTCAGATGAGATAGATCTAGAAATGAATTATAATAGTAAAAGGCGATCAATGAATAAAATATATCTATAGTATAAAAATGAAAACTGTTCCATAATAACTATCTACTGTCAACTAAAACTTTGAATCACTTTTCTATTCGAGCCACCGTGTCTTCTTAATCTTCTTAACACGAATGATCGCGTTGTTTTTAATTTGTTTAAACATTTAAACCCTCGAGCCGTCCCTTGTTTCCATCGTATCATCATCCACTGATATAAAGAGGCCCGGATTAATATTATCCACCGTTTCAATCGACTCGTTCGTCGTCAAAATTTCAGATTCGCACGAGTCCTCGAAAAAGAAGGATTTCTTCGGTGCTCGCACGGATAAACGAGCCGTTTGTTCGGGTCGCCGATTTGGGAGCAAATCAGAGGCGAGAGATTTCGTTTTCCCAGAGAGAGAGAGAGAAAAAAAAAAGGGAAGGTAAAGAGAGAAACGGTAACGCGGCCGCGCTAAGGAGGAAGGAATTATGCATGATTTTGTTCGAGCTCACGTGTTATGTAAATGATAACGTGCAACTTCCTGAATAACGATCAAGGAGCGTAAGCAACAGCAGCTCCGCATACCCGTCGCGTCACAGCCTACATGTGCATATATGTGCGAGAGCGCGCGCATACGTAAGCGAATGTTAAGTGGGAGAAAGAGAGAATAGAACAAGGGGAGAGGGGAGGGCCGAAGCGTATAAATTCTTCGCGCTGTTGAAAATTGCGAGGGACGGAAGACAATTGATTAATTCAATTATTTTCGTTCAAATTTAACACTTCGGCTTCGAATCACACGGATATTATTAGACGCGGAAATCAGTTCTGTGCATTTGTACTCAGTCTGTGCATTTCTAACGCTGATTTAGGTAGAAATATTTCCTTGTCATTTTGTATTTTTATTAGGAATTTTAGTGAGATGGGACAACTGTACACACAGACGCAACGTAATTGTCCGATAATTAATTAGAATTTATTGTAACCTTTCGCTTGTACATATCAATCCGATAACATTTGCGAGACGAACGACAAGTGAAGTTAAGTGAATACAAAAATTCATATATTAAGTTGTCCCGAAAATTTCTTTCGTCTTATTAATAATTAATATATACACAATATTTTATGTTTTATGTTACATTACTGTACGATTCATTTCGCTTCATTACTGCTACAGCATCAATGTCTGAGAAATTAGATTGTCTATTTATATAAACACTGCCACAGAAAATAATTGAGTGCGACTCACGAAAGAAACTTTTGGAACAATCTAATACCTACTCGTTTCAAATGTGTTCTCGACTGCGTATGACCTCTCTTAAGCTGGCAGGACCAAATCAGCAGAATCATGTAGCATTTAGTGGAATATTTAGTACTTATTTTGTACTAATTTGTACCACCAACAATCATTTTCTACCTCGTGCCGTTTTCGAAAAAATCGTGGCGCTGCCAGCTTAATATTAATATTACAATTTTCTTGAAAACGGTAACAGGTACAAAATTTCTTTTGGTGGTACAAATTAGTACAAATTCAGTACTAAATGTACCCGCCTTGATTTTTTCATTTATATTAATTTTTAACATTTTCAGCCGCTAGATTAACGTTAAACTAGCAGCGC
>NC_071977.1:5393817-5409384 GCF_026283585.1 Hylaeus volcanicus
AATTTTTAACATTTTCAGCCGCTAGATTAACGTTAAACTAGCAGCGCCACGATTTTCTTGAAAACGGTAACAGGTAGAAAATTATTGTTGGTGGTAGAAATTAGTACAAAATAAGTACTAAATATTCCACCAAGTCCGATATGATTTGTGGTGATTTGGAATTGTGTAGAATTCAAATTGCATCTATATACATAGATGCTATTTTATTGTGTGTTTTACTTAATAAAAACATATACGTACTATTGTAATTTATGTATTTGCAAGGTTATCGATAAAACATTGTTATTATGTAACAGTTGTAATTATTTGCTATATTAATAATTGTTATTATTTGCTTCAAGGTATGAAGCAAATGTACGAAAATGTACTAAGTACTTCATAAGAAATGGATACATACGATTAGAACGTTATCGATAAATTAGAAAATACCCTTTTACTTCGCGTACCAACAAAAGTGTATCAAGTCTATCATTCGAGCGATATGTTCGATTGTATCGAAACGCTTCCTAAAAGAGAGTAAGCCTATTTTCCCCATGTATCTATAATTAATAACTTTCCTGTAACGAATAAGAGTGTAACGAGTGATTTTAGCTAGTCCGACCTCGTGTAAACATTTTCGTGTAAAAATGTTCAAACTTCTTCTATTACGCCAATATTTACCTATTTGTACGCACGATATACTAATTACAATTAGCAATTTAAAAAAAAATATTATTCTTGCGGTTATTTTATAATTAAAAGAAAATTTCATAGAGGCATTCAATCTGGTGGAATCCTAAAAATGACTTAAACGATGTTTATCGACGATGTTTCCTTGTAGCAGAAAAAAGAAGAACATAAAATATCTAAAGTTCGACGGACACGTTCGACGGTGATAAGCGGCGTGCTAACTTATCGACTCGACTAATCTCTCGAAACATTAAACGACCCTTTAAAATACCTACTTAACACTTTACCGACTGGTAGCGATTGTACGTATAATTAAATTCAATCATACTTTTCGAATCACAACAATTTCTATTTCTTATTTTTTTATCGATTGAAAAATCACGAACACGTGCTTCTATCTGTACAATATGATTATTTGGTACAATTGTAGTAACTTGTATAACACGAATGAATTCAATCGTATTTCTTATTTGGGCAACATTAGTATTATTCACCCTCGATTCTATCCAGTAGAATAGTTTTTTAATTAACATTTACATAATGTTTTATAATTCTTATAACGATGGAAGCTTAGCATGTCAATAATAGATAAAGTATTGGTTGTCCTAGCAAAAAGCCTATTAATAGGCTAACCGTCGGTAAAGTGTTAAGTCGTCTTCAGATAACTCTTCGAAGTTAGGTGGGTTAAAAACTATCCCACCTTTTGCTTAGCTTTACTATTTTATTTAAAGTTTTTCTTAATCGTGTGGCAACACCACGAACTGACGCTAAAAGTACAATAAGCGAAACGAGAAATGTATACGAGTCGAAACGCGTCAGCAAGTTATCGACACTCTTTTGCTGTGCAGCTTGAATTCTATTTCTCTTTTATAACCGTCCACCTCAAAGAGTTAAACGAAGCATGCTTGTACATGTATCAGGAACATCTTAATAATAATAATAATAATAATAATAATAATAAAAAAACAACAACGTTGTTTACATCAATTTTTGATTCATCATCAATCGCTTCCGATTCCGCGAAGTTTACCAGTTTGGTATCAGAGAGATAAACGCCGCGAGTGTTTACGAATTCTCATTTTATTTCCGTACCCGGAAAATGAAAAGAAAAAGAAAAGCATACAAAATAGTACCGACGCAAAAACCATGAAAATAAGATCGCGACGGCGATTAAAATTAACAGAATAGTTTGACTCGATACAATTTATTTGAGATGCAGAGACGAAAGTGTAACTTGAATCAAGCAACATGCGCTGAACACCATAAACTATCTCAAAGACAATAATCTCTGCAATAGTATCGGGCTGTCTGGAGAGTCCATGTCGATTTTTAGTAAGATTTTTAGTATATCATTATATATTGTACCGTTTACCAAAATATAAAATAATAATATCTAAATATTATATAATATATATAATAGCGGTCTGAATATATTGGAATGGCTGAAAACAAATAGCATGTGTACATTCTTTAACAGGTGGAAAGACTGTGAAACAAAATTCAAATATGCCTTTGAATTTTTCTTAAAAATAGGCATGAACTTTCCGGACATCCCAATATATACTTTCACTAACTAAATAGAAACGATAGAATAACTAAATAGATAGAAACTAAATAGAATAGGCACGAGCTTTCCGGACATCGCAATATGTACTTTTACTAACTAAATAGAAACTAAATAAAAAATAAAACCATTGAACATAAAGAATGAAAACTGATTGATGCAAACGATCATTTTTACCAGTTTACCACAGTTGTAAATAATAAAGAAATGTATAAATCACGATAGGTTTCAAATTGATGTACATTGGATTACTTACTTAGAACTTAATAGAATTAATTTAAAATTAATTGGATTAATAAATTAGAATTAATTTACTTGGAATTAATTTACTTGGGATTAATTTGTGAATACCTCGACCGAACAAGTAGCGATTAATTAACCACCGGATCGCGAGTAGCGCGGAAAACCAACTTGATTTGCAAAAGTAATTGTCGCTGCGTTCACAATGGACGCTTTTTTTAACTTGGCCCATTGTTTATCGTATGATATAACGGAGGCAACGTTCTCAACAGCTGTACACGTACATAGCCGAGAAAGGTACACGTGGTTCGAATAATTAACCTTCTAAAGTGACACAAAAGAATTAAATCGGAATTGTAATAAAACGCAACTCGGATCATTGTCGTTTCGTCGAAGAGCAAAGATGGAATTAACCAAATTCGAGAAACACGAAACCATGACTGTGATACGTACGCAGCATTTGCAGTATATTATTTGAAAATTCGTAAAATCCCGATAGGTTCCCTGAAAGTATGAAATATTATGCGATCGTTACTTTTACTTGAGAAACAAAGTCGTAACTGTAGTATGTGTCCGATAAGATTCTGAAGTATGTAAACATAGAGAAATTCGAAAATCCTGGTTTGTAAAAAGATTTGTAAACAAAAAAAAAAATGAATAATTTCCTTCGGAACATTTATTCGCTCGTATAAGCAGAAACAAAAGTAAGAATAGATATTAATTACGAGACAATTTCTTTAGAAATCCTCGTTAGATGTTCCCCCGAGATAATAGATTCCTTCCGACAGATAGATCCTTTAAAAACCCCGCGAGTATATCGCGCTACGAATAATAAAGCATACAACCAGTAATTTGGTGGTACGTGGCAGCTCAGATAAGAAAAGAATTAAGGAAGCGAGAGAGGAAATATCGTTACCTCGATCGACGAGTTGTCCGATAAATCGTCCAATGCTGCGTAATATCAGTGGTGAAGATCGGGCAGCGAGTACAAGTGAACCGCCTCGGTGGTCATCGGGCAGAAATCCGCGCCCTAAATCGTCGTAACTCCAGCCTGGCATCCACAGGTATCTTCGAGACACCGACCACGCGCACGTGTATCGTTTCTTCCGCCTCTTCTTCTTCTATCTCTCTCTTTTTCTCTCTCTCTCTCTCTCCCTCTCCCTCTCTCTCTCCTTCTCTTGGCACCTACTTATATGTACTTATTTATACATTTTGTTCACCCCAATATCCTGCGCCTTAGCACACAAGTAGACCCGCGACGAATCGTTATCGAGGATTCGATGTATTCACAGGAATCTCGTTTGTCCCGGCGTTGTCCGCGCAAAGAAAGTTCGTACGTATCAAAATATCCATGCATGCACGGGCATATGTCACATAAAGCCTATCTACGCGGCAATGTGTATCACAGTCGGCACTACTCGGAATCACCTATCTCTCTTTCTCTCGGCGTCTTATCGAAACGAATACAACAGAGTTAACAGAGTGAACAGAGTTAACGGAGTCGCCAGGGGGCAGCAGACGAACTCGAGGAAGACACGGGAACACGAAACGGATCTCCATTCGCCTCGGACACGGATTCGATGAGCCTCGCCGATCCTTTAAAAGCCACGGGGTACACCGGAACGAACCAACCCGTTCAGCCTCGAAGCTGGCAAGCAACTGAACACCGAACCGCGGGCCGCGATCGCCGTTGAAAGCCTGCCGCCACCCCGCACTCTCCGCTCCACCTCTTCGACAACGCTGGAGATTCGCGGCGACGCGCATGCGCGGCTCGCAGCGCCGTATTACGCGTTCAACGAACGAAGACAAATGGACTACCGAAACGCACGAATCCGCGAGTCGAAAGAGGATAGAGAGATAGCCGGTTTATACGGCCCGAACGGAAATAATCGAAGCGTTGTAATCGAGTGGGAACTGCCACGGTTGATGGTGGGGGTTTTACCGACTTCCTCGTAGCTTCCTCGTAATCGCGATCTCGACTGTCGACGCGGACCTGCTTCCCTGCAAGCTCGAATATCTCCTCGAGATCGAACTGTTTTTTCCACCCAACGGAATTCTGGTTACTCGATTAGTCGCTGTAATCGATGCAGATGTTTATTGCGTTTGGATTAGAGCTTCGTTATAATTGGCTATATTAGGCTATATTGGCTATATTAGAATTATATTAATTCTGTGGCTTTCTGAGGTACATTCGGTATTTGTTCGTAATAGAAAATCGTGCAGCTTCTGATCTTCCCTCAGACGTATATTCTAAATAGCATATAGGCGTAGTTGTAAAAACAAAATGTTGGAACCAATCTGTGTGTTTCACTACTGCGAAGGTTAGCACCTCAACGTAACAAAATGGCTGGGAAATGCTTTTATTTAAATTGAAGTCATAAATTAATTCTGTGCCTTTATAAAGTACACTTATCATTCTGTGAATTTCTGAAGTACATTCAGTATTTGTTCGTAATAAAAAATCATGCAGCTTCTGATCTTCCCTCGGACGTATATTCCAAATAGCATATTGGTGTAGTTGTAAAAACTAGGTTGTTACTTTAACGTAACAAAATGGCTGGGAAATACTTCTATTTAAATTGAAGTTATAAATTAATTCTGTGCCTTTCTAAAGTACGCTTATCGTTAATTTTATTATAAATAAATAAAAGTGCGAAATTTGTATCGCTCGAATCTTAGTCGTTCGGCACAGTTTGCGCAATAATGTAGTAATATCGTAAATGTTTGAAGATCATAAGCGAAGATTTGAGGAAATAAAAATTCCATAAAACCATCGTCATTAATTAACCAGTCTTTACCAAATTTGGGATAATTATACAGCAGGTACATCTTAATCTCTCAGACTTTAACCAGGGCGGGCTTTATGTCAATTGAACCAATTGCTCCCAATTTGGCTCCGCACCCAGAGGGACAATTCTAATAAATCATTTAAATAAAACAGACTTTGGCTGCGAACCCGACGGTCCCGTCAAAAATACTCCAAATTATATCACGTAACTTCTACGATTGATCCTGTCTACAGCTAGGATGGTATACCTCACCTTTTTCTAAATTCAACAAATAATTGTTTTTCTGTAAAATTGTTGCACGCCTGTCTAACATGCCATCATTCGACGAGTTTTGGATACTTTCTTGCTTTTAATCCTGGCTATAGTTATATATCCAATCGCCAGACTTAAAAATTGGCGACATCAGCAATCCCTCCTTCGTTTTTCCAAGTTCTTTGATATGTCTTCGTAAAAAAGATCCGCGTCTAATGGAATTGTGTATAAATAACCGTGTACAATTTCGATAAGGTGCTAATAGTCTTTCATTAATGTATCCATAAAGAAATGACATAAAATCTTATTTTAATGTTCCAGTCTATGAGACTATACGAAGGAATAAGCATAAGTGCTAAGCACTTGTTCCATAAGTGTTAAGCATGTGTTGTAACAATTATTTATAAAAAAAAAATAAATAAAGATTTTAGGATTCATAGGATTCGTTTCTTTAATTTCATTAAAAATTTTAATTATAATTAATTCATATTAATGTAATAAATTGGATTAAATCTGATATGAAATATTTTGATTAAATATCAAGGATAATCTATCCTTCAATTTTTCAGTGGAAGATCTCCTTGAATGGAAAACTAGATGCCTATAATTAAGTAATTAAAATACAAATGTTTGAGCACCAAGGTTTATTAAAATGGTAATTTAAGGAAGCATCTACTCACTTTTAACAGAAAACCCTTCCGTAATACAACCGCAGAGGAATACATCATGCCAGTGCCTATTGAATCCTCAGAGTAAGTGAAAGTAGTCCAATCAAATAATATTGATAAGCTGATAAGAGATAACGAGTTGATACGACGATAACCTCTAAAAATTAATCTCTTTCTCCCGTTTGTTCATACGTCGTTTGAATTATTTTTCAACATTCCATTCCGAGGTATCCTTCGACGAAAGACAGGTGAGATTAGCAGCAGTAATTTCGGAATTTCTGTATCTTCTTGATGTAGACAGGAATAGCGTCTTTTATCCCCGTGGTACACTTGATTATTTCATTTTAATCCAATCGAACATTCCTAGATGTTCAATCATAGATGTTTTATTCTCTTACTTAAATATTTAAATATATAATACTTTAACCTTTATAACTTTTCAATCTTTACCAATAAATTATACAAATTATTATCATTAAATCTGAAACCTTCGAACATAAGATCATACCTCAAAATTGCATTTTTTTATTTATTTCTACCGTCCTCTGTTTTTTTCTTTTCATTTTCATCTACTATCTCCATTACCTCTTTCGTCTAAAATCGTTTCTACTTCCATTTTCAGTATTATTTCACCTTTCTTTTTACATATTCTCCGTATCTTTTGTTTCTTTTACTCAGTATTTTTTACTACGTCAGTCATTATTATTATTCATTTCTCTTCGTTTCCATGTCCGAATCTGAAGATCGGTCTTCTTTTTTAATCTATCTATTTCCGATTTATATAAACACTATTCAGATATTTGGATACTTTAGGCGTTATTCGTGTATAGTCACCTCGGTTCCGTATTTCTTTATCTTTGTTGCACATTGTTTTCGTTATTTCAACGCCAGGTGATTATAGTTACCATGTCTTCTTTTCGTGATTTATTTCATGGATTGGAAATCTATTTCTTGATCAATGTAAACGGTAGAAATTGTCCTAATCGTAATTTTCTCGTACGAATTTCTTCACACGAGTGGTATACTACACGTACCGTTTCTCGACGATAAATTCGAGTTTCCTCGATGCGTTAGAATCCGTGTGGATATAGCTCGGCACTTAACGAACAGGTGCATAGGTACCGCGTTTCTCTCCTTTTTTCGGTTTTCTTCAGCAAGAATCGGCAGGCGAGCTTGAAGGACCCCTCCGAGAACCAATGCAGGTAGCCCACGTTTCTGGACGCCCACAAACCAGTTTTACCTGTTATATCCTGGTTGGCTTATGAGTACCACCGATACTTATGCCTGATCTTTTCCCTCTGCCTTTTCATTTCCTTTCTGCAGAATCTATCCTAAGAAAGTAAAGAAAAAAAAAAAAGAAAGGTGAACGTCGTTAATCAAATCAGTCAAGTTGTCGTGAAACGAGAATATTCTTTACGCGTACTGTCCCGCGTGGTTGTCCGTTTCTTGTAAAAAACACCTAGAACCGTTATTATTTAAATTTCATTAACGAACGTTGCGATTGTTGACAACGTGTGTATATTCAGACGATAACATTAATCAACTTGAATGTATTAATTTTGCTGTAACACGGTATTACAACGCGTATTAGGTTGTCCCGAAAGTTTCTTTCGCGAGCTGCACTCAATTATTCTATATGGTCGTGTTTATTATAAATACGCATAAAATGTATGCAATGTATGTATGTTATATATGTAACATAAAACATAAAATATTGTGCATGTATTACTTATTAAGAAAGCGAACGAAAGTTTTCGGACAACCTAATACATGTATCACTGACAAAAGTTTTAACGAATTAAACGAAGCAACGATTTATCTAAAATCTTTAGCGAACGAAAATAATTTGGTTCTTCCTATATTTTAGTGTATCGTTAAATGCAGAAATGATGGAATAAGCGCAAGTGTGACAATTATTTATAACAAAAAAAAAAAAAATAAGGAATTCAGGATTCATAGAATTCGTTTCTTTAATTTCATTAAGAATTGTAATTATAACAAATAAATAAGATAAATGAAAAGAAGAAGGATTGGATAATATTGCCTTTTCTTTATTTTGTACTCCGTTATTTGGACGCAGTCATTCATAAACAAATTGTATTCGTTTTATTTCGTTTTGTCTGAAGTATTAAATAGAATTAAATGTTAATTACTTGTTTTGTCGCGTGAAAATTATCTTATCCGAACACTTTTGTCCCTCAAGTGCAATAGTTTCAGAAATAGAAGTTTTGTGTAACGTGAGTTCTACTTATTTACTCTTTTATTAACCGACTTCGAAAAGGAGGAGATTACTCAATTCGACGTGTATATTCTTTTTTTTTTTATATATATATATAGTCCATCGATCTTGGACAAGGGGACATTGGTTTCGTTTAAACACTTGCTACTTTACTAGAGAAAATGGAAGTGCACTTAAAGTGCATTTAAATGACAAATCTACGAAGAAAATGCAAATTTAAATGACAAATGTACGAAGAAAATGCAAGTTTAAACGACAAATCTGCGACTATAGCATTCAAAGGTTTCTCCCAAGAGATACATGTTATGTCGGTAGTTCTTGTAGGGCAGGGTCCTCGGGTATTCGAATACAAGATTTAATAGGTCCCTCAGGAGAGTAGAAAGAGTCCGGTAACTTTTAAGAAGGATCCCTTCTTCGATTGATCGGAGGTAAACGCAAGGGAGGATTCGAGCGTCCATTGTATAATGGATCATCGTTCTTTCGAGAAAAAGAGATTTCGACCTTGCGTCCTGGCACATACCTACCTAACACGTGATTAATGTTAATCGCTTCTTCGGAAAGCTTTTTCGGCGTTCGCCAGCCTCAGGAAAATCTGGATAGACCAGTCACATTGGCTTTAACTCTGCGTCATATTAAAAGGAATCGTTCTTGGCTCAGAATTACTCGTCATCGAATAGGATGTTTAACCCTTCGCTGCACAATTTCTTCAAATGGTAAGGAAACACGTTTGAAACCGTCATTCTATTGGGTTCGTTCATAAATAACTTCCGCTGCAGGTAATAAATAATCATGCTTTTGTTAGGATTACGCAGAACCATTTTGATATAAACACCAGATTGCATATACAGGGTAGGGCATTTTAAAAAGAATAACTCGCTTGTTTTCGAAGATAGGAGAAAATGCATTAGACCAAACTTACTTGATATCAGAGGGCTCGTAATCCGGTATTTCAATTATTTATCGGCGATATAACGAGAAGGTTATTAAAAACAAACAAAAAATTGATAAAGTGGAAGGTGGACATGGCGTAAAGTTGAGAATCGTTGATTTAAAGTAATCGCGACTTTAAAACAAATGCATGGAATATAAAAATTCAAACGCTATTTTATATTATATATAGACTATAGACGTCTATATATCTATATCTTGTACAAAAGTTTACATACAGTCAGTGTAATAAGTATTCGTACAGGAACCAATTAAAAATTCCTACATATTTTTAGAGTAGAATGTGCGTAAATTAAAGTTTATTATTTTGTAATGTTAATCTCCTATGTATTTCTTTTCTTATTAATTTTATTTCAAATTGCTTGCTGTACGAATACTTCTTACGCTGACTGTAAATGTTAATTAACGATGAATTAATTCGAGAAGATGTCGTATGTTTGTACTTCACGTAACGTCTTTTTAACAACCAATAAACGTTCTCGCCAGGTTATCGGATCTCACCAGAAATACCAACATAAATGCTTTTGCCATTGCTGGTATTGTTCGGAGAGGCTGAAACCAGAATGATTAGAATTTCGTCCGAGGAGAAAGAATCCGTTTTGCTGGCGTTACGTCAACGCATTATTCGAAGGTGAAAAAGAAGGGGATTCTACAGCTCCGAAGAATGTCGGTAATGATCTGCACATCCGGGAGGACGACTGAAGTGACTTCGATCCCCTCCTCCGTCCAACGGTCCCTTCTTCTTTTCCCACTTCTTCCTTTTCTTCATTCCTCGTCTCCTTTCTCCTCGCCTTATTTCATACCACGTTCGTGTTACATACTTTGATCCTGAAACATTTTCCGCAGGTCTCTGGATTTTCGGTTCTGCCTCCGTCCTACCTTGGTTTTTTTTTTTTAAGTGCGTAACTGTCACTTCAGTTATTGCACCGAATCCATACACGACGATACAATCATTTCTATTTTTCTTGACATTACTTTGCCTTGCATAACTCCTTAATTTTGGCTCAGTTCCCGTTACGCAAGCGCAAATGCAAGAATATAAAATAGCACAGGTACGTAGGTTAAAAATTAAGCGATCACGAATGTCAACATAGATGAAAATATTATTCAAAGAAACAATGTAGCGAATGTAAACATACCAATATGAGACAGAATAAGTAGGTGTTATATTTTGTGTCTGTAAACATTTCGCATCCGAATAAACGAATTAATAACAACCCATTGCTTTTCCTTTCCTTTGGTCGACTCAAATCGTTTCCTGTTTTTTTTTTCTTCGGATCTTCCGCTTGTTTCCTATATTTTTTCTATCGCTTCTGTTTTTCTATTCGATTACGCGACGCTTCGTTTCTCGATCTTGGTTCTGGAACCACATCTTTCCCCTTCATTTATTCGGCTTTTGTTACCGCATTTGTAGCTCTCTGCATCGGGATTAGACGATGGCGAAAGATGCAGTGGCGTAATCGCTTACAAATACAGAAGCAGAATGAAAAAGAATAGGCGAACAAGGATATGGAACGAGGAAAGGAAGAGGGAGAGGGAGAGCGAACTAGAGACAGGAGAATCTAGCGGATCCCAAGGTATGTAAGTTTTCGCCATCGGTTCTCCTACGTGCAGTGCGAGACAAATTTTATTCGAAGCGTATTCTCGGATGACAATCGTGCGTACACCAAAAATTGTACGATTAAATAGTAATTAAGGAGGTAAGTAGATTTAGAACTACATTTGTTTTGGCGAGACAACAAAGTATACAATTTATTGAAACTTGGAAAACATTTTATACATATATTCGAAGAAACATTGTAATTCTTTCACTGGGCTTTACCACCAGATATAATTGCATAAGAATAGATATCAAACCGTGACAAAACAATTAATTAATGGAATTAATTATTCTTTCAGTCGATCGCTTATTCCGGCATCGTATAATGTCCCTTTCTTTTCCTTATAGAACTCTTGCATTAAAAAAATAAATATCTACGGTTCGAAGGCTTCGACTTGATCATAAATAAAAAATATAAAAAATATTTAGTTGTTCTGATTCGATGGCGGGTGCCGAATGGAATTATGATAGTCTGTGTACATTTTTATTAGCTTACAGAATTAAGAGTAAATTTTATTTGAAATTGTTGTTTCTACTAGTTCTTTCAATCCAATATTTCCCACGAAGTTAATTCAAACAGCCGAAATAACTTCGTTATGGTAGTGCCTCGACTGTTGCAGAAAATTGAGGTAGAAGCTTATTGCAATAATCGAGGCTCCTGCAATACTCGAGGGAACCAATCCTACGAATAGCAGTTTTACATAGAATATTCTCACTACTACTCTCAGTTCTACTTAATGCTCAACGACCATCCTCTTTACTTATCGAAACCATGCAATTATCGAGGCTTCTATGCAGTAATCAAAGTTCTACTGTATTGTTATCAACTATTCCAACATTATCTCAATTAAAATAGGAAATAAAAATCTTCGAAGTGAAGATTACTTACTATAAACTCACTTCAGTCTACTTTACTTTTTCTATTTTTGCAACAGATGAACGTCCTTTAAGATTCCTTTGAAGTGAAGATTACTTAATTATAAACTCACTGTAGTCTACTTTACTTTTTCTATTTTTGCAACAGAAGAACGTTCTTTTAAGGTTCCCTCATTTTTGTCATGTATGTATGTTCATGTATGTATTATTTATTTTTTAATTGGCACTATTTTTATTATCATCGTGAATTGTATTGTAAAATGGTATCATTAATAATGCAATGATTATTGATGATCCATATTTTATTATGAATTGGTACTATATTTATTTTCATTATGAACCGCATTATAAGTTTTGTTAATATACAATAATTATTTCAAGTCCAATTGTTTTATGAATTCCAATAATTCGATTGAAAATAAATGTTCGAAATAAATTATTTCATATAGCCATTTCTCATTTTCATTTCAACTAAAATTTGCTCATTCCTGGTCTACAATAATAATACGAAAAGGTTGTACAAAATTTAAAAATTTTCATTTGCAATAAATTAAAATAACAAAATTACAATAAAAATAAATAAATAAATACCGACTTTACCTGTACTCCGCAAAGAGAATAAACTGTAACTAACTACCGACTTTGTCCATCTTCTCGTACATCTTTCGTTTACGGATTTTCTTGCGTTCTTTGGTAACGAGAACAGACGCCTATAATGAAATGATTAAAGATAGTTTACTCATAATCGACAGACGTAGCAATTTACAAATGGTACTTCCATACATTGTTTCGAAACTTCTCTTTTTCTAACTCCCTCGACCTTTCCTTCTCTCTCGCTCTATCTTTCTCGCAGCTCGCAACCCCCCCCCCCTCCCCTCTACTGGCCTTTCTTTCTGCGGTCTCCCGCGATTTCTAATTGGGCAACGCAATTTCCTTCCTTCGGCTCGCAGGAGGAATTCCCCGATTGCGCCAACACCAACGTCGATTACTCAACTTCTCTCTCCCCTTTTTCTCTCTGCCCCTCCTAATTCCATCGCCTAACTCTACTCAGGATTTGGAAACTCTGCTCAGGTTTTTATCGAAAACGTGGACCGATAACGCGCGCACCTAATCTCCCATTAGTAAAAATTACGTTCGATTATTAGTTAGGATTCAAAAGTGCTCGGATAAGAGATGATTCATACAACGGAGCGACAAGTGGTTGGCAGTCCATTTTATACTTAATACTTAAAGACAAAATTGCATAATGACGAGAACGATTTGTTTAAAAAATAACTAGGATGTAATTACGTGTAAAGAAATATCTATGTATACAGAGTGGGCCAAGCAAGTGTAACAAACTAAAACTTTGTTAGCAGTACATTCAGAGAAAGATATCGCAAGAAAAAGATGCGTAGTATCAAACTCTACTATATTTGTAAGACCATGTTTTTTTTTTTTTTTTGTAAGTTCAATGGTGCACGTGTAATCGATAGTTGCATTATTTTTGTAAATGGAAATGCATATTTTTGTTTGGATTGGTTGATTCCTTTCTTCGTGGTGTGTAAAATAGTATCAGGGTAAAAAAATGATTCGCTACTCTTTTTTTTAGATATCACATATAAAAATCTTTAACATTTCTTTCATAATTTAACAATACTTTTACGTTTTGGATTTTTACGGTTTAGAAAGAATTTTAAGCAACTATTATTATTATTATTAATGATAATTATTATTAATTGTATTATTATTAATTGTATTATTATTAATTATTTAATCGAAAGGGTTATCGAACAAAATGAGAATTTTCGATCTTCAATGTTAAAAAGCTCTTTTCGTTTCGAGTAATTTGTAATTAGAGAATCGTTAAAAAAATTGTGAAAAATCTCGAATATGATTTCATTGAATCAAAACCTTATTTCTCAGAATTCGATGCACAGTCGAAGGAAATCTCTTTTCATAGAGGAAGTTGCTTCGTCAGGTGGTACATTATCATACAAAAAAAAAAAAGATATCGATAATGTTATCTCAATTATCTGTAGTATTATCATTTACGTTTTATCGATGGAGACACATTTATCAATTTCGCTGTATTATATAAAAGAGATATTGTCTAAAATCGGGAAGTCCCCAACTCGTCACCTAATATTAAAATGAGCTTTTGTTCAAGTATGGAATTTGAAATGCCGAAGCATTGCGAATGCATATCGTCTTTATCTCGATATATGCTTAGACTACTTCAGTATATTTCATCTAAAATTAATCATTTACATCGCTTTTCCATATTATCCACTTTCTTTGAATTTTTCTTTTATGTTTAAAAAAATCTTAAAAATATCAGTGGCGCTATAGTTATGCACCGCAGTGTATTATAATGTTCAAAAACAGTAATAATTAATATTACATTAACAGCAATAAGCGAAAGAACTCAAATAGCATTTTCTTCGTTGTCGGTTTCTAAGATGAGTAGGTTCGGCTCAAAACCACCGAAAATGGCGCATATGTTTCCAGTGTAACCAATTCAAATGATCATTCACCGTTGAATTTGGTGGTTGTAGGAGCGAGTGGAAGGGGCACCGATAATTCTCGCAATGGCCGCAATCGATTGAATCCGATTTGGTTGTGGACACGCGACTAGAATATCTCCACCTCGTGATTCGAGTGTCCTGCATAATTGAGTGCATTCCTCGGTTACGCGGATTCCGCTTTGCGTCGACACGGATTCCGGTTCCTACCGATAATGCTGCGGACGACACGCATCTGCCTCTTAAATATCGTCGAAAAATCATGTTTTCGTTGGAGAACGTTTCCACGTACGAAACTTGGGAATTATTATCATACTGGGAATGTTTATGCGTTTATGGCAAATAGAAATATGGCAACGTTATTTTTTTCATGGCCATCTCATTTTTTGACAGTTGGGTTCGAATTATCTGGGTACTAAGATACTTATCGTATCGAATAATCAATCGATTGGATTTATGATTGACTGATTACACCCAGTATAGAATTTTATCAGTTCATTATTTACTGAAGTTTCTCGAATTTATACAATTGTTGATTATATCAATTGATCTGGATTATTCGATGCAAGCATATACAGGGTGTCCGAAAAGTCGGGGAGGAGCCGGAAATGGGGGGTAGCTGAGACGTTTCTGAACAACAATTTCCTTTGCAAAAATGTCGGATGGGGCTTCGTTAAGGAGATATTAAGCGAAAACCCCGACCAATCAGAGCGCGCGTAGACCGTTGGAGCGGCCGCGGTAGCGAAGGCTACGCGCTAGGTGGCAGCGCTTGTACGCGAACAAGTGACTCGACGTGCATCGAAGGACATTGACGCTGCCGCCTAGCGCGTAGCCTTCGCTACCGCGGCCGCTTTAACGGTCTACGCGCGCTCTGATTGGTCGGGGTTTTCGCTTAATATCTCCTTAACGAAGCCCCATCCGACATTTTTGCAAAGGAAATTGTTGTTCAGAATCGTCTCAGCTACCCCCCATTTCCGGCTCCTCCCCGACTTTTGGGACACCCTGTATTATGCATACAAAGCTCCGTACAATGGCGGTCCATCGTGGCTAGAGAGGGGTGAAGATTGAGGTAAAATGAAAATAATTAAAATTGATAATTAATAGCATTTAATTTGACTAATAGAAATAATTTACTTAATTTCATTAATAGATACAATGTATTTAATTTAATGAATCTTCTTTACTTCAACTAGTTTCAATTCTCTTCTAACGATCTAG
>NC_071977.1:5409394-5421111 GCF_026283585.1 Hylaeus volcanicus
GAATCTTCTTTACTTCAACTAGTTTCAATTCTCTTCTAACGATCTAGGAATTTCACTGTTTTATTTACTGTGGAATGCTATCATCCACCATAAATGCATCATTTATTACTCGAATTGGGTGATATCTGTACTTCCAACTTCGCGTTTCTCTTTTATAATTCGATTAGAGTCGAAGGAGAGTTTCTATAAATTCCCCCCCAAGACTTTTGTAGAATTTTCGTTTGCATAAGTGAAACAGCTTGAACTGGTACGCCGGCGATATGGGCGAACAAGTTGAGACAAAGAATCGCAATAAGAGGGTGGGGGTGGGCAAAGTGGCGACTAGAATCGAGTATTAATAGACTCTGGTGGCTGGAAGCCGGAACTGAAGAGCGCACCTCCTTCTCCTAGTTGAGTCCGCTCGTTCGAGTTGCTCGGAGCCGAGAGAGAAAAAGAGCGAGGGGAGGAGAGCGAGAGAGGCGGTTATAGAAAAGGAGAGAAAGGGGAGAGCGATAGAAAGAGAGAAAGAGAGAGGTCGGCTTATTTATAAACGCAAGATAAAGCGTGGCAGTGCCGTGAGAGGAAGCCGTTCGAGCGTGGCTCCCACGCTTCCAGATACGCGTTACGTATGCACCTTAACTTTTCGACTCCTACATCACATATTCATTTAAATGGACAACCATGAAATCATCCTTGTCCGCCATGGATACCGGTCCTCCTTACGCTCGTGCGCTATTCGTTAAGAGGGTATCCTGAATTAGGAGGTCTAAAAGAAAGCGGTTTCTCGTGAATATTTTTAGGACGGATAAAAATAATTAATTCTATCGAACTTTTTGTTGGACCGATACAATTCGAGCGCCATCTACGATATCGTTAGATGCTTGCGGTTTGATCGTATCTTAAGAAATCGGTGTAAAGATGCTTAGTTAGATTTAAGTAACAAATATATATATCTTTCTAAACTAATTCAAAGCACGTGTTCTATACTGCCCTCCTCTAACACTTTTTATCCTCTTTTCGTACATATTTGAGTAGTCTGTAGAAATTTTTTCCAACAAGAAATATTCAATTTGAGTCGACTGTGACGTACATTTGTAGAGCACCTCACGATTAAAAGCTCCTATCGGCGGGAAAGATGCAGGTCGTAATTTTGGTTTGACACAAAAAAAAAAAAACCAAAAGAAAGTTTCATTTTCATACACTCTTCTTCTATGTGAACTAAGAAAACCCCGTAAAAATTGTGAAAATGTGAAATTACTGCAAGTTTCAAAAAAAGAACGAGTTCCTTGGGGTGAAAAAAGTTGTTTAAAATTTTTTTTGTACGAATCTTTTCAGTTCACATAGAAGAAAAATGTACGAAAATGAACATTTCTTTTGGTTTCTTTCTGTCGAGCCAAAATTACGACCTGGATCTTTCCCGCTGACAGGAGGTTTTAATTTTGAGGTGCTCTACAAATGTGCGTCACAGCCGACTCAATTTGAATATTGCTCGTTGCAACAAATTTCTACAGACTACTCAGATATGTACGAAAATAGGATAAAAAGTTCGATAGAATTAATTATTTTTGTTCGTCCTACAAAAATTCACGAAAAACCGCTTTCATTAGACCTTCTAATTCAGGATACGCTCTTAAACATCGGACGCTGTCGCTCTCGTTGAAATTTTCCAGCGTGAATCAATCCATCGCGATCACGCGCTCATAACGGAGTCGTTGTGTTCCCAACGCTCAAGAAGAAAAATCCATTCAACGAGAAATGTGACTTTTAGATAATGCGTAACGCTGAACCGTACGTTTATCCGACCAATTAAAATGGCTACCGTATTTCATGGCTGTACTACGTGTACGGGGTAACGATTAAATGCTATAATTAAAAATGCGTTTTGATGGAGAGACGGGGATCCGAGATTCTCTAGGAACTTTGCTGGCAGTCGATCGAAATTTCAAAGGAGAATAGAGGAAGAAAGTCGGGCATGGGATTTCCTCGGAATCGGAGGAAGAGGTCGAGCTTACGGATACCCGAGCGAAAATAGAGTCGACCTCGCATAGACGCGTCTCTAGACGCAAGGATAGACGATAGGAATTTCAGTTCCTCCGTAACGCGTTCTTACAAGAATCGATATAAATACACCGGAATACCAAATTAACGTCTTACATACAGTTGCTCAAACGGGCGTTTGCGCGCACTGTTTTTCCAAGATAATTGCCTGTTGAGGAGCTAGTAGTTTTGAATTTATATATTTGCGAAATTTAACATATAAAATTACGTACAATACGGCATGCTGGAAAATCCAGAGTGCAAATCCAGAATGCGAAAATCCAGAGTGGAAAAAAGCTCTCAGTTATACATGTATGATACGTAAGCCAGAAATAATGTTTATTTACATTCAATTTTCGTAAAAATTTGATAATAACGTTTCTACGTATTTGCTTTTACAACTAATCAATGCAATATAAAATAATGATAACATAACGTAAATAAGACTATTCGTTTGCTTTCGCAATATTGTGTTTCAGGAATGCCTGTATTAAGTCTCATTCTTTGCACAAATTGTCATAGAGATTTCCGAGAAATATGTAGAATGTCATTGTTTATAAAAAATAAGGTAATAAATTACAATTTTACATAGTTTCTTGGAGATTGATCGGTGTACGAATACTTTTTACACCCACTGTATAGAATAACATACAATACGGGACGGTGGAAAATCCAGAGTGCAAATCCAGAATGCGAAAATCCAGAGTGGAAAAAAGCTCTCGGTTATACATATATGATACATAAACCAGAAATAATGTTTATTTACATTCAATTTTCATAAAAATTTGATAATAATAATTGCTTTTAGAACTAATCAATGCAATATAAAATAATGATAAGATAACGTAAACAAGTACGTAACGTAATTAAACTGACTGTATGTAAACTTCTTCTATACAGGATATAGATATAGACGTCTATATATAATATAAAATAGCGTTTGAATTTTTATATTCCATGCGTTTGGTTTAAAGTTGCGATTAGTTGAAATCAACGATTCTCAACTTTACGCCATGTGCACCTTCTACTGTATCAATTTTTTTTTTTAAGAACTTTCTCATCATATCGCCAATAAATATTTGAAATACCAAATTATGAGCCCCCCGATACCAAGTAAGTTTGGTCTAATGCATTTTCTTCTATCTTAAAAAACGAACGAGTTATTTAGGTGACCCGTTTAAAATGGCCCACCCTGTACACCTTAATATCAAGACTAATTATAGAGCATGTAATTACCAGTGCCAGTGTGATGCTATAATGCGAGTGTATAATTTGTATAATTTTAATTCTGTTATCGCTCGTTCCTATTTAGCAGACAGATTAAAAAATGAGACTTGAATTGATCTTCATAATTCCTTAACGCTTCCACGTACAGAAAAATTGGCAATACCAGATTATGAGTCCCCCGATATGAAGTGAGTCTAATGCATTTTCTTCCATCTTCAAAAACAAACGATTTATTTAGGTGTCCCGTTTAAAATGGCCCACTCTGTACACCTTAATATCAAGACTAATTATAGAGCATGTAATTACCAGTGCCAGTGTGATGCCATAATGCGAGTGTATAATTTGTATAATTTTAATTCTGTTATCGCTCGTTTCTATTTAGCAGACAGATTAAAAAATGAGACTTGGATCCTTGGTCCTTGAATTGATCTTCATATTTCCTTGACGCTTCCACGTACAGAAAAATGGGTAACACCAGATTATGAGTCCCCCGATATGAAGTAAGTCTAATGCATTTTCTTCTATCTTCAAAAACAAACGATTTATTTAGGCGACCCGTTTAAAATGGCCCACTCTGTATTATTGTACAATAAATTGCTTTCGTTTGGAGTAGCGTGTGCCAACGTCCCTGAAGAGGTTAACGCGTGTACACATATTTCGATTACCGAGGGAGAAACCTCGGAAAGGTTGGGAACCGAAGAGATGGAGGAATAGGAGAACCAGCGGAACTGAGGTCCGTGGAGCTTCCTTTCCTTCGGACATGCCTCGCTGCTCCTTCGTCCTATCCCACAGATTACGAACGACTCCTCTCTCTTTCTGTCTTCCTTTTGCTTTCTATTACCACAGTTGTCTCTGTTCTCACTGCGACGATACAGTAACCACGACAATGCCGATCGCTATTACGACCGCCTCGGCCTCGAAAGTAGGAACTACGTTCGACGCACCTACTTCCTGGACGACCGACGCGCTTTTCTTCGAGAGGAACAACGACGACGGTCAACGGCGGATAGCTTTTCAAACGATTTATTTATTCGATGCAGTGACAGAAATCGAGGTATAACGTATCTTAGGGAGGAGCAAGATGGACGAAATTTTAAATAAAACAGAAAAGTATAAGCAACAAGTTTTCTGGACGAATGATTAACAGTTATAGTAATCGCGGTATGACGACCGTATCTTTTTTCTAGGGAGGAGCAAGATGGACGAAATTTTAAATAAAACAGAAAAATATAAACAAGAAGTTTCTGGAAAAGGGATTAACAAGTTGGTTCTTTATAAACATTTTGAAATATTTAACTTGCTTCGTGCCATATTATTATATCGTATTATTACGTATACGTAGTTACGAGCCAATCGTGTGCTTAGACACTGAAATTGAAACAAATTCAAGGAGAGCAAGTCATGCGCGTTCTATCTATCGAAATATTGAATATAATTAAAATGAGTGATAGTCAACATTGGTGATTATTGGACTGCGGATTTGTATGCATTTATAGGTAATTTGAATGTGCAAGAAACTACGAAATGCACACGGTATGCAATGATATAAAAAAATATTGAAAGTAAAGTTCGTATCATAATATTTGCACAGCAAAATAAATTCCTATTTATAGATAATTGTTATAGGTACGCTTGGAAAGATTTTATTACACGTAAAGATCCGCAGTCTAGAGATCACTAATTACAAAATGGACACTCGCGACATTCCTCTCGTGTTATATTTTGATTCGATTCGTAAAGAACTTTTGTTCGTTTACTTACGATTCATTCCATATATATTATCACATATTAAATTGTAATCGATTATATAATACAATATAAAATAATATAAAATAAAGTCGTATCGTCTTAAAGACATTTAGGTGCGTTCAATTTTCATGAAGTTTAATGATGATAGCTTTCGTTTACTTGTTAAACCAATAAAAACAAATAAAAGGAATTTCATTATTTGTTGTTGCCTGCAAACACTATGTTTCAAGAGCACCAAGTGTACAAAATTTTATTTTTCGGTTTTAATGAGATTTTCGTGTATTTAGTTTTCATACAATGTAATAGCGATACCTTTTGTTTGCTTTTAAAAGTAATAAAGACAGCAAAAAGAGATGACAACATTGATCTTTTCCGTTTCGTGATATCACGTTTTAAGAGCACCGTATATAAACAATCTTATTCTTTGGACAATTAGTCTATCGACATAGTCTATGGATCATCGTCATTTCATTGCATTCAATTTTCATATAAATGTAATAATGATACTGTTTGGTCCCTTTTAAAATCCGTAGAAACAACAAAAAACATTCTTTCTTCCTCCTTCGAGTATTATATTTCGAGTACACCCGATATTAGAAATTTCAGTCTTTGCACAATTAATCTTAATAACACTCGAATGCATTGGATTATCATAAAATGTAATAATGATACCTTCCTCTCTCTTTAAAAATCAATCAAAGCAGCAAAAAAGCAGCGGCAACACCATGTAAACAACATAATTTGTCTTCTTTTTGCAACGTTATATTTCAAGATCATCTCGCGTATCAGAGATCTTGTTTTTTTTTTTTTTTTGAACAAGAAGCCTTAATGATCATAAAAAAAAATACCTACCCCACATCGTAAAAATGCGCAAAAGAAGTGTTACTTATAACAGTCGTCTGGCCATTAATAAATCGCAACGATTTTTGAAATCGATTCTTTCGCCGTTGATAAAAAGAGTCGCGGCTCGAACCGGCGGAATGAAATTTATCGTCAACTACGACTTCCTCTCCTAAAGTTTTTCTGTTCCCGGTAATTAGATAAAAGCAGGAAACCGCTACGGGTTACATAATATCGATGTTGCGCAATCAATACCTTCACCTTATGCGCGCCTTACGTCGCGTCTCGCCAAGTGAAAATCACCGGCCGAGTGTGTGTACGTCGTGGAAAGAGAGACAGAAGTCAGATAGAAAAGAGGAGAAGAGATCTTTTCAGAGAGCTAACGATAAATTATACTTTGTTACATTATAGTACGAGCGAACATGGGCAAATTTTAATTGAAAATAAAAATAAGAAACAACCATTCGAAATGATTTTATACTGAATATATTGGGTTGTCCGGAAAGTTCATGACTATTTTTAAGAAAAATTCGAAGGCATGTTTGAATTTTGATGTATATTTATCGAGTTATATATGTACCATTTTGTTTCACAACCTTTCCACCTGTTAAGGAATGTACACATGTTGGTTGTTTTCAGCCATTCCGATATATTCAGACTTGTACCGCTTACTAAAAATCGGTATGGACTCTCCAGACAGCCCAATATATACCGAATAATAGCTACTTCAAATAATGAATTATTTGATTATTGTTTTATTCCAGAGTTAACGAATGAAATAATCTTCGTAATAATATTATTATTCAAGAGATTTCTGTCTTTAATATTGTTTTCAAATATATTTATATCTTGCAAAAATTTGAATATATTAATTTTTTTCTTGAATTTGAATAACATACGTGGATTTGTTTGCTATTTCATTTTCGTTGCTTTAAAATTCGAAATTTGTTGTGTACTTGTGGTTTTTTTTACCTGATGTAATTCGGAAGAACAATTTCACAGTTATTTTAAACAATTAGTTACAGTAATTACGAAATAAAATTGTCAAGAATTGTTGAAAAAAAGAATTGTCAAGAATGATTAAGAATGATTGAATAATTCTGATTTCTTAAATTGTTTCCATTTTGAAAAATGAAATAAAAATCATGGAATACAGGCATAAAAAGTGTTGTACACTTTGGATTTAATCGAGATTGGTTTCTTCGGTGGAGAAAGACAACAAAAGCTATGGCACCCCAACTCGTCTGGCGCGGTTTACTCGTCATGCCATCACCTGTCACGCTTCCGTGAACATGCCCTAATTAGGAGACTCTATTATAACAACCTGCCCGAGTTTTTTTTAACTGTTTCCCAGTGTCCAGGAATTTTAAATATGCGATAATCAGAAGTAAACATTTTATTGGGCCAATGGGAAACATTTAAATAGGAACTTTAACTATACAAGTTAGATTCGCTATAATTCTAGTACCAATTCGATAAAAATATTTTAAATATAGACACTTAACATTTAGTGAAGAACGAAAGGCGACTGTTATTATAAAATTTAAAAGTAATGCTTTGAAAAGTACCGAATGTATAATAACTAGAAATATTTTCAATTTAACAAATGTTATATTTAATTAATAAGTAAGACAAATGAAAAGGTATTTAGCAATTATTTAATTTAAAAATATATATAAATTTAATAAACGAAAATTTGTTACGACGTAAATGTTATAATAGAAAAATAATGATAAACTTATTCATGTATTACGTATCCTTTATATTTTATAAAATTATATGTGTATATATGAAACATCAAAGTAATGAATTATCGAGTTACATTGTCTCCATTTTTATCTTCATCTATATTCTCACAGTCACATTTATAGTCTATAGTCACATTTTGATTTCGTAGATGGTATTTTATTGATATTCAGGAATATTAATATCTGTATTAACCTGATGTAAATCTTCATTTAAAATATTATATTTATATTGCATAATTAATGGTTTAAATATTTCATATCCCTCTGATTTTTAATAAATATATTTAGCGAAAGTTCTGAATTCGGGGAGAAACAACGAACAAATAAATAGTAAATAGAAATAAATAGTAGATACAATAAATTTACACAGCAGATGAAGACAGTAGATAAAAACATAAATTTAACAAAAAAAAGGGAACGAATATTTTTTAATAATAAATGCCGATTACGTCATTCGACAGTTGTTTGGGCAAGTCCTACAATCATCTAACATAAATCATAATTTCTTTTTGTAACTTAATTCTATTTTTCATTGAACAAATCACGAATCAAATGTTGTTTAATTTTCATTGAATGAAAAACTGGTTCAATTCTTAAGATAAAAATATTGTTCAACTCAAAGTTAGGTCGTGACCTTTACACCTTTCTCTCAAGTACATTCTGGTTTCCTTTTTCTAATGAAACACTCGTTACATTCAGACCTTTTCGAATTTAGGAGACTAAATTTTAGTAAAGCAAAGTTATTTTTATATATAAAACAATAAAAAGGAAAGCGAACCGTGAAGTAGATGACTTTTTGGACGAATTTGAACATGAAAAACCTGTGTCGCGGTCGAAAACGATGGAGAAAGTCTGCTTCCGGTGGAAGGCGTCTTAAGGCGTATACACAGTCGCGCGTTGCATCGTTTACGCACCGACGTAATTATATAATCACTTACGCTGCAAGCAGTAATACGGGAGTTATAACAATCCACCTTATGCTGCTAACCTAATTCTCTCCGGAGTTTACTCTTCACCACTACTGTTCTCGCATCGCTCTCGTACCGTTGTATCGCCGCTTTCTTGTATTATATTTCCAGTCAGTGTAATAAGCAGACTGCGGATTTTTACGCAAAATAAAAACTTGGCGAACGTGCCAACAAAAATTTCACTTAAATAGAAATTTATTTTATTCTGCAAATATCATAACATGAACTTTACTTTCAATCATTCTTATATTCTTGCATATTATTTGTATTGCGTAGTTTCTTGTATCGCCCTAATGGTAAATATGTATAAAGGATCGTACACTATACCCTGCCAGTTATGTAAGAATATAGCGATAGATTGTGATATCGGGTTTTCATTACCGTGACAATTATCGATGAGTAACATAATTTGAAAAAGGAAACAATAGATTTAAACAAACGACTACGTTTTATCTTGCGATAGTAACAATAACGATAACAATAACCAAAAATTAAATATAAGCGGAAGCGAATACGTATTACTATTAATTTCACAGAATATTGTAATCGAAGATCTACGAATGTATTTAAATAACGTTTTTAGCATAATAAGCGTGTTAATTGAGATAATACGTCCGTTTCTATTGCCATTGTTTTACTATTAAGGTTTCAGATCTTCTTTCAGTTTCTTGGTTCCTCTAATAATATCTACGATCGGATTTAAAGAAATAAAAATGCATATGGAGCACATTTCACGTCGAATCGGACGGTTTGAACAATTTTTTTTTTATTTTCTTAATTTTTTGATATTTTTCAGTATCCCTCCAAAAGGTACCTCCAAAAGGCCCTCCCTGGTAAATTTTGAGAACTGTCTTTGGAGGAAAATGAGTGGAACGTGTAAAAATGAACGTACTTTTCCAAATGTTACGTACCGCGTACTTCGGACTGGAAAAAAATTCATGAAGATTGCCACGAAGTTGATAAAAATAAACAGGGTACATCGATATTTCAGAAAGGGAATTCGATTCGTCGATAAATTTAACAACGAATAAGGAGCCGTGAATCGAAAGAATCGATGGAACAAGAAACGCGAAGAGCCGCGAAGTGATTGGCCCTGAAGAGGATTAAGCCACGGTACCGGTGAAAGGCAAATAACACGAATGCTTTTGAAGTCGCATGGTTTCTATGTAGTTCTAATAACGCTATTACTCCGGCGCGAGGCTAGGTCGCCTACTGATCTTTACCGCTTCCCTCGCATCGTTTGCACAAAGCGTATCTTTCACGTGATATGTCTGATTCGGACCGATTGCTCGGCAATCGGTTAATAGCGCGAAATTGTCGATGAAAAAACCGAATCGCACGGCAGGCTATTACGTACATTTTGAGATGTGCATTTTGTGAAAACAATGGAACCTCTTTTACGTGAACTAATTGGGATACAAAAGTGCTCGGATAAAAGAATTTTTAATAGAGTACTTAAGTATCGATTTATACCTACGTATATTTATATATATTGACAAAGACAGTTCTCAAAATTTACCAGGGAGGGCCTTTTGGAGGGACCTTTTGGAGGGATACTGAAAAATATCAAAAAATTAAGAAAATAAAAAAAAAAAATTGTTCAAACCGTCCGATTTGACGTGAAATGTGCTCCATATGCATATTTATACATATTGAATCCTTTCCCCGCGACTACTATATCTATACATGTATACATTCAAATTAAATCTACACTGTCGAATTTTCTTCTTTGAACGTCCCTTTATATGTAAACAAAGTTTCAATAACAAAAATTAATTATATCTGGAAATTATATGGATTAGAAAGATACATTAGCTGGACCAGACTACCCCCTTAAGTAACCGCTACGTTTATTAAACTAGAACCATTCCGGCTAGTTTTGTTACAGAGGGTGTATACAAGATTCTGTCAAGTTTGCAACTGTTCAGCTCGATTCGTTTTGGAGTTACGTGGAATATTCCACGTCGCGTCGCATCAGGAATGAGCGCAGAATGTTAACGCGATTGTGTCCCTGGTGGTCCGATCCAATGAAGAAATGTTGTTCTTTTATTCGTTACGAATTTGTTTATCGTATATTCTGGGGACGTGAACTGGGGAAAATATATATTGAGAGAAAATATTGCCGAAATGGGATGAAAAGGGGCCGCAACGTTTGTATCGACGCCCAATCTAAACCCTTGAACCTAGAAAGCTGAAATTTTGCACAGAGGATTCCTTTTATGACGTATACAAGGAATAAGAAAGGATATTTCGAAATTCAACCCCTAAAGGGTTGAAAACGGCAAAGCGTTTTGCTGGATTACGATGTTGCTCGGAATCGGAAAGGACATCCGAGTACATACTTACAAAGGTTTAAAATTCTTAGATGGATGAAAATTCCCTAAGTCTAGAGCGTAGTCTTCTATCGAGCTCGCGTTTGATTTCGACGTGGAGGAGAATCTCGAAAGAAAGCACGGAGGAACGAGAAGGAAGAGAAGCTCGGTAGGGGTTAGGTGGCTGGGAGGCATTTCATTTCCTCGGCGACTTCCGGCAAACGCGACGCTTCCGCCATATCGGGGCCGCCGTTGCCGCTGCCGCTGCTGCCACCGACGCCGACGCCGGCGTCCCTTCGTCTTCCTGCACTCCCCGCTTCCGGCTCCGGTTCCGGTTCCAGACTCTCCACCTTCCTTTCTCACCCTTTTTCTTCGACTCACCCACTTCGTTCTCCTCTCCTCTCAACCCCTCTCTTCACCAACTCCACGCAGCCCTTCCGCTTTCTCTCCGGCGTTCCCTTTTCGCTTCCGTTCGTTTTCAACCCCGTCGACTTCCGGCAACCACCATTCTCCAGCTCCGCCCCCACCCCGTTACTTCCAGCAAGTTCCGGTGAGATTATTCCTATTTCAGTCTCTGGAATTCTACCAGCCTTGAGGCGTCACAAGACGACCTTCCTTCGGGATCGTTCCAACCGAAAACGTTGAAAATCGATACTTCGCGAAAAATATCCACGCGCCATTAATTTCAATAAATCGTAGTATTTGTGATCTTTTCTTCTTTTTTTTTTCACGAGAGACAAAAGTAGAAAGCTATTCCATTGCTCGTAAAATTTAAACTGTTCAGGTGCAAACGAAACGAGAAGCGGTACGAAAGGGTACAAACGATTGTAAAGAAGAGGGAGAAAACAGATTTTAAA
>NC_071977.1:5421121-5435526 GCF_026283585.1 Hylaeus volcanicus
ACGCGTGTCAACGATTGCTGTATGATTTAAACTATTGCAGTACAAAAAGGTAAAAACGATTGTAAAGAAGAGGGAAAAAACAGATTTTAAAAATATTGAAAATTGACGATTTCCACTGTTACGTTGTCAACGATTGCTGTATGATTTAAACTATTGCTGTATGATTTAAACTATTGCGGTACAAATGAAACGAGAAGCGGTACATAAGGGTACAAACGATTGTAAAGAAGAGGGAGAAAACAGATTTTAAAAATATCGAAAATTGACGATTTCCACTCTTACGCGTGTCAACGATTGTTGTATGATTTAAACTATTGCGGTACAAACGAAACGAGAAGCGGTACAAAAGGGTACAAACGATTGCAAAGAAGAGGGAGAAAACAGATTTTAGAAAAAGTAAGTGTATGAATTTTTAGCGTCCTGAGGTGAGGTCCTCCCCTAAATACAGCAGACTTTACAGTTCCGAACGTGGAATATACAGAATATACGGAAAGTATCCATACAGCGCGTGATCGAGAGTATCAAGAAGACCTCACGGATTAGGTGAATGACGAGTGCGATCAGTGCTGACTTCGAGCCAATTGGACCGATTGCTTTCAATTGGGCCCCGCGCCCAAGGGAGCTCCGCGCTAGGGTAATCTATTCCAGTCGCGTCAAGTAAAAGTTTTCCGAATCGTAAAATAATTTTTGGAAAAAACAAACTATAACCGACTTCGAGAAATATTAGTTCTGCACTAAAAATTATGAAATAATATCCATCTCCTTTATATTAAATTATATTAAGTAGTACATTAAATATCTATTTCCTTTGTATTAAATTATATTCAATAACCTTTTCGCAGGCGGCGCAAAATTAACAATTTTTAATTCCTGCTTGAGTTAGTTTCTGGCGAGTGTGGAAATATTGAATGTTGTTAGTGTACACATGTATACTGTTTACGTGGAAATACTGTCTGAGAGGGTTCGATGTATTTGATTTGGCGTAGGGTGTGGGGAGGAGGGGTGGCAATATTGCATACAGTTAATGTATATACTATCTACACGGAAATACTGCCTGAAATACTTCATGGATGCCTCTTCATATCCCAAGAAAGATTATTTGGGAATTACTAATAGTTTTCAAACAAAAATTCATGAAAATCACCTATTTTTAAAACTGTTACGCCGGAATCATCCCTTAAATTAGTTGTTTTAAAGAAAAATTAGCGAATATAAGTCCAAGTGGCTTTCCACTTTACGTAATTAATAAGAATCACCTCTTAAATTAGTGGTTTAAACAAAAAATACCGAATATAAGTCCAAGTGGCTTTCCACTTTACGTAATTAATAAGAATCACCCCTTAAATTAGTGGTTTAAACAAAAATTAGCGAATATAAGTCCAAGTGGCTTTCCACCTTAAGTAATTAATAAGAATCACCCCTTAAATTAGTTGTTCAAAAAAAAATTAGCGAATATAAGCCCAAGTGGCTTTCTGCCTTAAGTAATTAGTAAGATATTTAGGTAGTCCTATGAACTTAAAAGATATGTAATTAACCGTTGCGTCAACGAGGACCACGTGTGTCGCAGTTGGGCACGGTAACCTTTCACGTGACCCAAGGAACACGAACCCTGTGAAGGGTCCGCAACTCTATAAACAACTTTTTTTGAAAACTACGCAAGACCTGCAGCTCGTTGGCACCGGTTTGGTTTCGAGTTACAAATCTGTCCGTGTTTAACGAAGATAGTAGACCGTTTATGTTCACAGAAAGCTGTATGATTTTGAAAAGTTAGGTCGTTGTGTGTAGGTCAGTATTTATTGTTATGGTTGTCTTTATGGTTATCTTCTCGCTTATCGTCACTTTATTCACTTTACTCGATTGTTTACAAGAGACTATGAAAGTCAATGAGTTTGTAAGATCGTCTGCAAATAGCGTAATTTTTAGAGCGGTAGAAAAAGGACGTTTCAAGGAGTAGAAGGGAGCAATTTATTAACCCATTTGCACTCGAGGCCTTTTTTTCTGGTATGTAAACAAATTTTCCTTTAACGTTTTCTGAAAGACCAATAGCGAGATCAAAATGATCGATGATGCAATCGACGTGTATCAATCTAACTTAGAGCTGATTAGATTCTGTTCTAATTCGGTCCAGTAGTTTTTTAGTTTTTTTTTTAAGAAAACTTGACTCAATAACGCAATCTAAATGGAAGAATATAAATTTATGAGCGAATAACTGAACGGAAATAATATATATACATATATTACTATTATTACATTTGTATGCATATGTATAACACATATACATATACATACAGGGTGCTCCAAAAGCGTGGAAACAGTCAAATATTTCCAAAATGGAACATTTGTGAGAAAAATGATTTAGAGAAATGTTTAAGGGTTTCAAAAATTCTATTAAACGATCGTGTCCGTTTCACCTTCAAAGGACCGGTCAAAGTCACGTCAAGGTCAACATGACTTTTTTAATGGAACACCTCATTCTTTATCATGCACTGTGAAAACTGGCTGTGAGACCCTTTCAAAACACTAGTTCGATTAAAAATCACAATTAAATAATAATTTAAGAATTTCATTACAGAAAATACATCGATACTTTCTGTATTCGAGTTTTGTTTCGACTAAGTACAGTTGGGAAAGAACCACCTTAAATAAAACGAAGTTAAACATGCGAAGAAGAACGTGAAACGTTGCAGGAAGAACCTGCTAGTAAAAGCCGAACCTGAGCATCGGAAGGAGGGTGTATAGGTCATCCGACACTCTGCCAGGTCTCCAGGGTGAGTTAAATAGTATCATTCCCATATGGAAGGGCTTGCACCGCGTTGTAAACCACGCGAGACACCATCTGTGACCGTTTCGACTATTTAGCCTCCCCTCGTTTTTCCATCGATCTGTCCCCTTTCCACGAAGACCACCGATCCAGCCGCTTCTGCCGTGCACCCAACGAAACCTCCGAAATCTCTGAAACCTTCGAAATCTCCGGGAGGTCTTCCCCAAGGGATCGACCGCTCGAGGATTGCGACACACGTGAGACCTCCCCGAGAATCACGCTAGGGACGCGATAGACCGTCCACCAAGCGCTGCATTTTCCTTTCACCGTTCCCTGCTTTCTCGCAATCGGCTTGAAAGACAGTCGATATGTCCCGAATTTCGTCACCTGAATTCCACGTAAACATAAACAGGTGCACTGCCGTTAATTTCGATACATCATCGCTGTCCCAAAACTAATCGGAATGGCTCCGGTTTAATAAATTTAGCGGCACCATCTACTAATGGCCGATTGTTCTACGATTTCTTGTCAATTTCGAATAAATGATACGATTGGTATTAATATTATCATCTATTATTAGGTGGACTGGAAAGTAATGTCGTTTCTTTTACATTTAATTCAAACAAACTTTTTATAAATTTCTATTATTAATTATTAATTGTATAATCGCTCCCGTTATCGATAGCCTTTTGCTATCTAGCGTGCAAATTGTCAAAATTGCAAAAACGACATCAGTTTCCGGTTCGCTTAAATAATTCGTTATTTCAAACAGCTGTTATATCAAATGAAGTGACATTATTTTCATGTTGAAATAAGTGTATTAAATATAACGGTCCAGATATAGTCAGTTCTACTTGACGAGACTAGAATAGATTACTCTAGCGGGAGGCCCCTTGTGCTTGAGGCCCAATTTGAAGAAATCAGTCCAATTAGTTCGAAGCCAGTTCTGTCACCCTGTATACGAATATTAATAAATTACACAGGCTACCGGATGACATCAGAAACATTTTTGTTATAATCAACGAACGTTTTATTAGGTAGACTGGAAAGTAATGTCCTTTCTTTTGCATTAAATTCAAACAAATTCTTAATAAATTTCTATTTTTAATCGATGTTTCTATTATGATTCTATTATGTAATCGCCTTCGTTATCAACAACCTTTTGCCGTTTAGCGCGCAAATTTTCGACGTCATATCGATAAAAATCAACGAGCTGATCAGTGATAAACGAGTGATTTAAAATTGCACAAACGACATTACTTTCCAGTTCACCTAATATTTTAAAAGAGATACAGATAATAGTTTTCTTTAGAGACATTAAATTTTATGATTAGTTGCAATTAGAAGTTAGATTATTTGAAGTAAAAAGATAATTAGCGAAATGGGCATATGGTTTTATGGAAAATTGGAGTCTATGAAAACAAAAACGTGTAACAGAATGATTTTTGGAACAAAAAATTATACCTGACTTCGAAGAACATTTAACCTGCAGTAAAAATTACCGAAGTAAAAAAGTATTTCAGGTATGTATAGCGTTAGCACATTGAGTCGAGTTAACCAAAAATATAGAATTTATGTATTCTCTTGATGTTCCATATCAAACAAGTTTAGATATATTTCAATTAAAATAAATAGACAAATAACTATTTGAAATAATTTGAAATTTTTAGTGAATTGATTATCCGAATAAAGATTAATCGAACAACGCCCTACTTTGCCATTCTACATATTTAGAATACCGAACGTTCGACTTTCTTATTTACTTTCCTAACTCGAACGTTAAATATTGAAATTAAGCAGATTAAAGTAAAAGAGACTTTCGCCACATGTCGACAGCAGGAATAATCATCTAACAGCGAAGAGAAGAAAATTGTTCCTTTCGCGGAAGACGAAGCGCATTGAATTTCGGCGAAAAACAAAAAGGCGTAAGTTCGTGGACGGCATATGATAGGTGACACGTGGAACACAGCAGCGAATGGATGGTAAAAAAGCATTAAGGAGAAAAGGCAAAATGGATTGAGGGTGGCGCGAGGGGATGAATTATAAAGATGAAAGCCGTTGTCAATAGGGAGGTCTACCGGCACCCTTCTCTTTATCCTCTCTTCCTTTTTCTTCCCCCTTCTTTCCCTTTCTTTTTCCATCTCTGTTGTTCTTACGCGTCTTCCTTTCGTTTAGTTTGCTCGTTCTTTTGACAGACGCGCTATCCGACATACCTCTAAAAATCGTTACCGCTTTCGCGGTCAACGAAGCTCGGTTATTTAAATAATTATTTCTTAGACAAAAGATTTTTCATTTGGAAAAATAGATGCGGACGTTTAATGTAACGTAGGGTAGAATAGGATTAAATGGAAAGTTCGGTTATTTAAATAATTATTTCTGGAGGACAAAGATGGAGGTATTCGTATTCATAAATATGAATATGAATAAATTCACATCACGCGGATTTGTGAATATAAATACGAATAAATTTATGAATAACGCGTTATTCACATTTTTATTCGTAAATAGCGCGTTGTTCACATTTTTATTTATACTTGACTCTTCATTAAATAACGTTAATCACTTACTTACAATTGTTTACTATCCCACACGGAATCGTTTTCACTCCAACCAAATGGATAATTACAAAAATTATGTAATTTATGCAAATAAAACAATCATTGTTGTTACTATTATAAAAAAACATTACAGTTGTATTAATAAACACGTGTACGAAACTCCGGAATATGTATAAGCAGCTTGGATAATACAAATAAAAATATGATATAAATAAAACGTGAATAACGAGTTATCACACGAGTTAATCACTACATTTTCAATTCTCTCGGACAACTCTATCATCGACGAAACGATCCTCTTGTCTACCGAATTCGATATTCGAGTATCCTACATTATCGAATGCCGACACGTATTTATCATTAATGGATACATATTTGCGGTATAACAGTATAACATAAAATGTGAAGTATATGGTTTATTTAAAAGAATCCAGTGCCCGAATAAACTCGTGTAACACGTCGTAGAATGTTCGCATAAGGTGTTTTTACACGATGGAGGTTCAACTGTAATTACTATACATCACAACGGATCGTAACTGGGATGATCGGCAAAAGTATAAAAATAAAGAGGAAGAATCAAACCCTAGCCGCAGACTACGCGAGAATTGATTTGACCTTGCAAAAGGGAACGCGCACCCCCGAGCACGATTCCCAGCTGCGCTCGAATGACTAATATGCCAAACGTTCGTCGGGGTGCGACCAGATTTTCAAGGGTGGAAACGAGCTGCATCGAATCCGCGATCGAACATACACGCGTTTCGCACCCTTCCCCATTCTATCCGACTCCTTCCTACAGAGGACCAACTTTCCACATATTTCTATGAGAATTTTTTATATCAACACTGAAACTAGCATATCAACATGGGTTAAAAATGTATTTTCAACGTTATTTTAACCCTTAAGCGTCGAAGTACTCCTCCAAGCCACATGGACTTAAATCACGGAATTTATTAAACCTTGGAAAGAAATGATAGGAAAATCACAAAGCCAGACATTTTTAGTGCCATATCACAATGTGCTCAAAATAGTGTTGTTCTTACACTCTACAGACATATACTGCCGACAGATTACAATAACTTAAATCACAGAATTTATCAAACCTTGGAAAGAAATGATAGGAAAATCACAAAGACAGACATTTTTAGTGCCATATCACAATGTGCTCAAAATAGTGTTGTTCTTACACTCTACAGACATATACTGCCGACAGATTACAATAACTTAAATCACAGAATTTATTAAACCTTGGAAAGAAATGATAGGAAAATCACAAAGCCAGACATTTTTAATGTCCCATCACAATGTGCTCAAAATAGTGTTGTTCTTACACAATACAACCATATACTGCCGAAGACAAACACCGGCAGATTACAATAACTTGAATCACAGAATTTATTAAACCTTGGAAAGAAATGATAGGGAAATCACAAAGACAGACATTTTTAGTGTCACATCACAATGTGCTCACAATAGTGTTATTCTACAGTGATGTATTGTCGAAAGCAAGCATTGAAAGTGCTATAACTCAAAGCGGATCACTTATTGAGCTTTGAAAAGAAATTATAACACAATACGCTCATAAATTGTCTAAAAGTGGTTACTTCTTCTGGATATCTGTAACGAGATAGTAAAACTGTTCGCTTACATTCATAGGTTATCTCCGGTCGTTGTCGAAGACTGCGATATCGCTAAAAATAAATTTCACGTCAACTTTTAATTTTGGGAGCCTAATGTTGCTTCATGGTTGTATCTTATATCATCGTAAATATCATCTTCTAAATACTTACATTTTAATGTCATATTAATGGCCTTGGAAAATATGAAAAATGCGAAATATGAAAAATTTGGAAAGTACGTATTCTTATATGGTTCTCGAAGTAAATGGTGTTAATTTCGAGTAAAAGAAAAAAATATTTTTACATAATTTTGAAAGAAATGGTACAAATGAGGGTACAGAATTTGTAATACTGTTATCTTGTTTCAACATATTTTTCAAAATTATGTAAACAATTGTTTTTCCAAATACATTTTTCAAATATATTTTAAAAATTTCATCCAGAAAATTACCGATACTTGTCATTTTCACGAGAATAACCTCCCTTAAATTCAACAAAAATAAGTTTCATTTGTATAGAAATGAAGTGGTAGTCTCATATAAATGTTTACGAGTATTAATCAAGCAAGCAATTCGATCTACTAATAAGTTAAATTTATTCTTCATCAAGGAATTTCACGACTTCCATGTTTCCTTGTTTTCCGCCAAACAGCCTTGAATAAACTACACCGTCGCGCGACGTTTGGCAATCGCTGTAACGAGTCGGGACGTTGTCGAGTAAAAACAAACGCTTGCATCCCCGCTCGGCCCTCCTCATTAATTTTCCTCCGTTGTGTCACCCTCTGAGCCAGGACAGCCCGTAGAAAATTACATGCTGATTTTCGAGGCCGGTTAGCGATTCGTCTTGCGTTTGACGACTCCGCCAACCCCATCGGGGTGAGAAATCAAGCGGGAAATGGTCCCGGTAACAATTCCACTCCTTTATCGGCCATGTTTCGTTCGGTAACTTGTTCCCTATACGTTCATTCTCTGAACGAAATGATTCACATAAGCTCATTTTTTATTATAATTACATTATTTCATGCGCTGTGTATGCTTACACCTACGGTTTTGGAAAAGGAATGCATGTACACCGTTGGCCATGAGTATTAGGACACCCGCTGCATGTGTATGTATAAAATGTGATGTTTATCATAGAATAACATTTTTTCGTTATCTTTATTTTCTGAGCTTAATTGATGCATAATGTTCAGTTGTAAATATTTATCATAGTCCGTACACTGTTTCATCACAAATCTATATAAAAATACACGTTTATACATAAGACGAATACTGGCAGATTGCAATTACCTGAATCACAGAATTTATTAAGCCTTGGAAAGAAATTTCAAGTGCAAACATAAAAACACATATTATACGGCCTTATACAGCGTATATTTATGCATTCATGGCAAGAATAAATAAACAAGCATATACAAGGATACGTAGAAATGGAAAAATATATACAATTCAAATAATAAAAAACATGTTACAATATTTAGAAGATGAAACATATTAAAATTTAAACACCTACTTTGTTTTGTACAAGTAATGTACAAGTAACGTACACTGTTGGCCATGTGTATTAGGACACCCGCTGCACGTGTATGTATAAAATGTGATGTTTATCATAGAATAACATTTTCTCGTTATCTTTATTTTCTGAGGTTAATTGGCGTATATGTTCAGTTGTAAATATTTATCATAGTGTCTACACTGTTTTATCGCAAATCTATATAAAAATATATATGTATACCTACATACATAGATACATACATATACGTACATACATACGTACATACGTAGAGTGGTAACAGGGAGCAAAAAGGGGGGCTCGTCTCGAACGAATTTTGGTAGGCATCGATCGGCTGGGCACGTGGTGACTGGATATAAGCGTAGCGCGCGGCCTGCCGGCTTAAATTGCATTCTGCAGGGGGTGCGTATCCGCGCGGAGGGTGGATCCGTACCACACGAGGGTGGCACAAAGGAAACTGGAGTACTAACCAAGGCATTAGCAGGATGCCCCGGTTTCCGACAAACAACATCCCCAGCCCCCACTGCGGACGTTCCTCGCTTCTCTTTTCCTCTCGCCCAACGCTCTGGGAGCGGTCTTGCAACCTAATTACGCAGGGACTACGCTCTTTCCTATCAATCTCGGAATCAGAAGGGAGGCTGTCTCCTCTCTTACCCGATTTTACATCTGATCTTCAACTACGTCGACCATTACGCTCTTTCATTCGTCTTGTGAATGAAATTGAATTTCTCTTGAGCTATCATTATTATTATTATTGTTGTTGTTGTTATTATTACCGAAGCGTAGGCTACGCGCTAGGCTCTGATTGGTCAGTGTTTTACGTTAATATCTCCTCAACGAAGCCTCGGACATTTTGGCTAAGGAAAACGTTGTTTCGAATCACCCCCCGAACTACCCCTTTCAAAGCGTTACAACATTTTTAGGACACCCTGCATGAACGTTACGCGAGCGATTTTTACATTCGAACGCCTCGCAATTTTCATAACTTGCTTTACAACTTTGTCTGCGATAAATGGACCCGGAAATGTACAATTAAGGGATCGCACCGCTTCGACTAACCGAATTTTCAGGCTTTCTCAAGAATTTATGTTGAAGCGGTAACAACATTTTATGCACATTGAAGTATATCGATGTATTGCGTTAGTATTCAACTAGAGAATCGTTTCTTTATTTTTTTACATTTTTACCAAAATTGCGGCTTGGTGGAGACGATTTAGCGGAGCATCTAAAAAATAAATGGATTCGCGGTGGGCACGATAACTCAAATCGGGTTCAAACTAGAAAAAAAAAAACTATAATTTCTAGAAATTCTACGCCTAATCCTTTAAGTTTGTAAAATTATAGTGTTCTTTTTCGAATCGTCTAACCATATCCTGTACACAGACCTGTATAGATTCACTATAACGAAGATCAAGTTAAGGATTCCGAAGGTTGGTAATCTAACATAGCAAAATCACGAATAAATACCTTAACTGAAATTTCAGTTACAAATGATTAAATATAAAGTCACAAAATTAATTTCTAGAAATTTCACGGGTAATACGTCCTTTCGGTTTGTAAAATTATAACGTTCTTCTTCGAATCATCTAACCATATCCTGTACGCAGACCTGTATAGATTCACTATAACGAAGATCAAGTTAAGGATTCCGAAGGTTGGTAATCTAACGTAGCAAAATCACGAATAAATACTTCAACTGAAATTTCAGTTACAAATGACTAAATATAAAGTCACAAAATTAATTTCTAGAAGTTTTACGGGTAATACATCCTTTCGGTTTGTAAAATTATAGTGTTCTTCTTCGAATCGTCTAACCATATCCTGTACACAGACCTGTATATAGATTCACTATAACGAAGATCAAGTTAAGGATTCCGAAGGTTGGTAATCTAACATAGCAAAATCACGAATAAATACCTTAACTGAAATTTCAGTTACAAATGATTAAATATAAAGTCACAAAATTAATTTCTAGAAGTTTCACGGGTAATACATCCTTTCGGTTTGTAAAATTATAACGTTCTTTTTCAAATCGTCCAACCATTTGAATTTTCTTTTGTCCTCCGCTCTAAATTGATTTCACTCTCGACGAGTGTCCCGATACTCGTTCTGGTCAGTGGCGCGTGGATTATATCCGCAATTGTCGAAAAAGCACCTCGTAGAAGTTAAATTTCCTCTTCCGATATCTCTTTTCGCTGGCCGCGGTAATTGTTACAAGGAGTGTTCACACTACGGCGGGGTTGCTTTGCATACCGCGCCGAGCCACTCTAAATGATGAGATTTTCGTCGGTAGCGCGAGTCGAACGATGGTGGAGAACGCGGCGAGCAAAAGAGGAGCCCGTATTAAAGTATTGCTCAGATGTTTTCTTTTTTTTTTTTTTTTGCCACGGCGTTTGCTTTACTTTTACGGTCGCCTGGAACAATGACGAATCCCCGACGTCATTGTGCGCTGGCCCTTGCAGTTCGAGAAAAATGCAGAAAAGGGAAGAAAGCCGGGGGAAGGAGCGAGAGAAATAGGGAAAGGTACGCGTCGTGTGACAATCACTCGCCGCTGATTACACGGACCATTGTGCAAGGACAACGGTGTACGCGACGATAAAAGGGTTTTCTTCTCCCCCTGCTAGAAGAGCGAAATGATTCCGACGTTGTAATGAAAAGAAGAAGGAGGAACGTATCGCGAAAAAAAAGGAGAAAAGACGACACCGCTTCCACGATAAATGTATTTCGGTGGTCGCGTATCAAACGTTCGATTCAAATGTTTATATTTGAATTCACTTATCGCGTTTGCTAGCAGGCTTTGAGAAAAGAGTCTTGCGTCAAAGACTGAAGTATCTTTCGTTACGACAAAGGTTCCAATCGACAGGAGATTCTTTTTAGGATACACTTGTAACGTTTCGACGTATATTAAGCTGGCGTAGCCATTTCAAAAGGTCAATGCTAAATTAACGCGATATTTTTTTTTTGCTATTTATTTGCTAATTATTTGCCAAAGAATTCATTTTTTTTGCTCCAGCCGTTTTCGAGAAACAATGGCTACGCTAGCGTAATATTAACCCTTAAATGGACAATGTTGTTTTTAAACAACATACTAAACATCACGGATAAAATTGATGAATGCGCGATGTAGTTTATAAACAACACTCACATTGTTGCAAAAAAAAGTATAGTAAATTCATGTCTAGATTTTTTTACTTATTTTTCCTAGACAGTAATACATGTCTATTACACAAATATATTTTTTTAAAACGTGAAACAAAAATCGTCCATTTAAGGGTTAAGCTAACGTAGCCACTCGTGTATCTCTGTACCTAACAGGGATATCAATACCATTCTTGCGGCATATTTTTTTCCTAATTATTTGCTCTTGATCCACCGCAGTTCCGTACCTAACAAAGATATCGATACATTGGCACGGAGCCGCGACATTTGACTATGCTAGATTAACGCTGTCCTAGCGCGGTCATCGTTTCTCGGAAATGACGGCAACAAAAAAAATGAATACTCGGTGGATGAAAAGCAAATAAGTAGCAAATAAGTAGCAAATAAATAGCAAATAAATATGCCGGAAGAATTGCATCGATATCTTGTATCGAAGAAAGGCCTAACTTCGATAATTAATTTTGAGAGTTAAAAGAACAAAAAGTGCAAAAAGAACAGGATTTCTTTTTACAGGGTTCGTGGTGGCACCTTCTGTCCTCGCCACTAGAGGGACAGGTGCCACGAGTTTTCTCGCAAGCGCTCGGTCCGCCCAACGTTCGTATATAAGCAACTCCCGACCGATCACTAAACAAGTTGGCGTCTAAGGCACGGGGTTTGCTTTTCAGGTATAGCCTTACTGACGAGTCCACCAGCAGGCCCAGGACGAAACGCCCTCTCTTTTCTTTTTGCTCCTCTCCGCAGGGTTTATTTAAAACATATTGAAGTATAAACAAAAATTGTTGTATTATAATTTTCATAGAAAATGCCAGCCAGACTTTTTCTAAAACGCCTTCATGGGAGGACAGGCTTCTCTCGTTGTGTATAACATTTGGAACGAAAAACCAACAAATTTCATAATATATGTATACTGTTGGCTATAGAAGTTTCGTTTTCGTTAACGATTTAAAACATGTTGAAGTATAAACAAAAATTGTTGTATTATAATTTTCATAGAAAATGCCAGCCAGACTTTTTCTAAAACGCCTTCACGGGAGGGCAGGCTTCTCTCGTTGTGTATAACATTTGGAACGAAAAACCAACAAATTTCATAATATACGTATACTGTTGGCTATAGAAGTTTCGTTTTCGTTAACGATTTACTATTTATTTTTTGGCCAAAAAAATGGGTTAGTGCGCCATATCTACGATATTTGATTTAAACCAAAAATCCTACGTACTTCTATAGCCAATAGTATATAGATTATAAAATTTGTTCGATTTTAAATTTGTAAATTGATGCCTCTTATTTGTTAAAATTAATTTATACGCTGAAAAAGAGCTTTCTACGTCGCATGATGTTATAGGGGCATATTTAAATTTACTCCAACGATGTGCCAGAACCTCTCGTGGTTCTTCAATGTGTTCACCCTTTAAAATCTTGCTTGTTTTGAGTAATACATTAAAGTGTACTTTTCGTTTTAATACTGATTCCATTTTATCTATAACTTTTTCTCCGTAATCGCCGGGTATAATTTTTAAATTTTTTGTAACTGTAGTTACCAAATCTATAGATTCTGTTAGAGGTAATCCTATTGTTTCCAATTTCATAATAGCTATTGATTAACTTGGAAAATGGAGATCAACTGCAACGTGACTTTGTCTGTTTACACATCGACTTTGTTTTGTCTCTCACCGTATGTCAATACAGTACTTACCAAATCGAAATTAGAACAAGACAAATTAGAACAGTTGTCGATCGTAGCTGACCAATCTTTAGGCGCACGTATCTTATTTATCCTGACGGACCATTAAATGATCGGATATGCGTTTATGCAAAAAATATGCAACATATGCTATATGCAACATATGCTATATGCAAGATAAAAAATATATTTTCGGAATCATCTAATCATGACATTTTCTGTTCAGGTTTCATTCGTCCACCTATTTTCTATAAAAACACGCATTCGTATAAAGATCCGCAGTCTAGTTATTACTTGTATCATTACTTGTTCTAATAAGACCATCTACTATACCTACCATTAATTGTTATGAAACAACAACAGCAAGAACACAGTTCGCAACAAATATTGTATTTTTGCGCGATCAATTATTAACTTTCTTTATAAATTTTTTCGTCAAACCCAACGTGTGTCAATTTTTTTTATCTAACCGTTCCTTGTCTTACATGGGGGGCGTTATTTTCTTGACAAGTAATTTCGCAATCATAGTAATCGTCAACGGCGTCAGACCGTTACGGTGTTAACGGTGTTATTACTTTTCGTTTAGTCTCTCGGACACGACCCATCTTCTCCTGTTGCGACCCCTGCGGCATCTACGTGCATATTCTAACGGTCCTATCAGAGACTGTCCCTTTCATAAATTAACGCTTTGGATTCCAATAATGCAGGTGTACGTCATTGAGATTTTCATCGACACAGTCGCGGACAATCGAGATTGGCCCCAAAAGAGAATAGCGTAGGGTCTCTTATTAAGAGTTCTCATTTTAACTGTTTGCGGCATAGGAATTCAGGTCATAAAGTAGACCCATGTTGCACAGGAATTTTATCGCGTTTTAAATCAAACAAAATTGTTATATTATTATTAATAAAGGTGTCACACCTATACACGTGCAGCTATTGCAAAATTTCGAGGTGGGATTAAAAGTGTCCCACCGTGCATTACGGTCCATCAAAAAGGTGGGACGCTTTTAATCCCACCTCAAAATTTTGCAATAGCTGCACGTGTATAGGTGTGACACCTTTATTAATAAAAATATAACAATTTTATTTGAGTGTCCCACCATGCATTACGGTCCAT